>NC_079542.1:36322411-36327411 GCF_015846415.1 Triplophysa dalaica
TTATAACCTAAACCTGATTATAACCTAAACCTGATTATATCCTAAACCTGATTATAACCTAAACCTGATTATAACCTAAACCTGATTATAACCTAAACCTGATTATAATCTAAACCTGATTATAACCTAAACCTGATTATATCCTAAACCTGATTATAACCTAAACCTGATTATAACCTAAACCTGATTATAACCTATACCTGATTATAACCTAAACCTGATTATAACCTAAACCTGATTATAACCTAAACCTGATTATAACCTAAACCTGATTATAATCTAAACCTGATTATAACCTAAACCTGATTATATACTAAACCTGATTATAACCTAAACCTGATTATATCCTAAACCTGATTATAACCTAAACCTGATTATAACCTAAACCTGATTATATCCTAAACCTGATTATAACCTAAACCTGATTATAACCTAAACCTGATTATAACCTAAACCTGATTATAATCTAAACCTGATTATAACCTAAACCTGATTATAACCTAAACCTGATTATATCCTAAACCTGATTATAATCTAAACCTGATTATATCCTAAACCTGATTATAACCTAAACCTGATTATAACCTAAACCTGATTATAACCTAAACCTGATTATAACCTAAACCTGATTATAACCTAAACCTGATTATAACCTAAACCTGATTATAATCTAAACCTGATTATAACCTAAACCTGATTATATACTAAACCTGATTATAACCTAAACCTGATTATATCCTAAACCTGATTATAACCTAAACCTGATTATAACCTAAACCTGATTATATCCTAAACCTGATTATAACCTAAACCTGATTATAACCTAAACCTGATTATAACCTAAACCTGATTATAATCTAAACCTGATTATAACCTAAACCTGATTATAACCTAAACCTGATTATATCCTAAACCTGATTATAATCTAAACCTGATTATATCCTAAACCTGATTATAACCTAAACCTGATTATAACCTAAACCTGATTATAACCTAAACCTGATTATAACCTAAACCTGATTATAACCTAAACCTGATTATAACCTAAACCTGATTATAATCTAAACCTGATTATAATCTAAACCTGATTATAACCTAAACCTGATTATTACCTAAACCTGATTATAATCTAAACCTGATTATAACCTAAACCTGATTATAACCTAAACCTGATTATAACCTAAACCTGATTATTACCTAAACCTGATTATAACCTAAACCTGATTATAACCTAAACCTGATTATAACCTAAACCTGATTATAACCTAAACCTGATTATAACCTAAACCTGATTATTACCTAAACCTGATTATAACCTAAACCTGATTATAACCTAAACCTGATTATAATCTAAACCTGATTATAATCTAAACCTGATTATAACCTAAACCTGATTATTACCTAAACCTGATTATAATCTAAACCTGATTATAACCTAAACCTGATTATAATCTAAACCTGATTATTACCTAAACCTGATTATAATCTAAACCTGATTATAACCTAAACCTGATTATAACCTAAACCTGATTATAACCTAAACCTGATTATAACCTAAACCTGATTATTACCTAAACCTGATTATAACCTAAACCTGATTATAACCTAAACCTGATTATAACCTAAACCTGATTATAACCTAAACCTGATTATAATCTAAACCTGATTATAACCTAAACCTGATTATAACCTAAACCTGATTATAACCTAAACCTGATTATAACCTAAACCTGATTATAACCTAAACCTGATTATAACCCAAACCCTAAAATCAGGTCTGGACCCTCAAACGGCCCTTTAAAGGGGTCTCAGAAAGTGAGGACATTTTACTCTCTTAGTCCTCACTCTGCTGGTCTAAAGCTCTAACTGATCCTCATGAAGATAGATGTACAGGTACACACAGAAGCAGGCACACACATGCGCAAACACACAAACGCAGACACATAAAGTATTATGACCAGTGGTGTAGTCGGGGCCATAGGCACACATACGTTGTATGCTTACTTTTTTCCACAGTGCTGTTTGCGTATAATGACTTCTAAAGATCTATATTAGCGTATAACCAATTGTTCTCCTGCTTAACGTCTCCAAGCTGCTTTTGTGATTGCTTTCCCTTTAACCGTAGCGCGTTCACATTTCAGTCATACAATTGGTACATTTCTTAAGAAAATTCACAAAATGTCTTGCGGCCCAACCTCCGACAACCGCCCCAAGCGCGTCATCTTCAGTGTTGACAAATCGCCTACAAGGAGTTCGTCCTGTCACTGAAAGAGTCCCGCTGAAGCCGTCCGCTAATATTGATAAAACTGCTCACTTTTAGTCAAAGCTGGTTTAACAGGCGCTCACCGGCAGTGGCTCCTCTCATCTGGCATTGACACTGAATTCACGGGTTCTCTTGCGCTGCTTTATCTCTTTATGATATTGCCGTGCATCGCAAATCTTTGGTATCTGTCACAACTTTTAATACTAGCTTTCTTTAAATGACACATGATGAAATGAAACAAAGCACTTACATAGCCCTACGTTTAAAGTCAGAATCCTTACATTTTCTATGTATCCTCATTCCCATTAAAGTCATTGTGAACCTACATGTTACGTATTTAAAATAATGTATTCTGTTTTTACCACAACCTTAACATCATACATTAATATCTTCCCCTTAAATTATTAACAAGTATTGACACAGAGATCGCAGTGATGACAAAGTTACATCTCTGTAAAATCTTGCATATGTTTATAGGTATTCTTGTATATGTGATGCGTTACAAAGATATGATGCTTTGTAAAAAATATTGTATTGTGGTCGACAGTACTGGCATAGACCTGTTTTTCCCACATTATTTTTTTCCAATTCTATAACTTCATATTCAATGCATAAGCAAAGAATAATGCATAAATATTTAACTGAAATAATTGTAATTTTACTAGAAAATCAAACAAACACACTGACCCCTGTCTTTTGGCCATGTGTGGTCGGGGTTATTGTTGTATAGTATAGTACACCACTTTTTTGTTAGGACTACACCACTGATTATGAGACACTCTTGTAAAGGCCTGTGGCTAATAGTTCATCATTCATACAACAAATGAATTATTACAGTTTTTTCCAATTGCTAACACACTAAAATGACATGCACAGCACAATTATTTAAACTGACACACAGAGAGCAAAACTTCTTCTCAAGTCTCCAAAAGTCTAAACACCTTTTCTGCTTTACACACATTTTGCATTTCAAAATGGCACTTTTTAAATGCACTGAACACAGTTCTCTGTATAAGACATAACAATCTGAAATAAAGTCACATGTTTGCCATTTCAAAAAAATGCCATTTAAAATGACACTACATGAGCTAATTGGCCAATTACATGTGCCACCTGGCCAAACACCTCAATGGTTAATTGTTAACACTTCAATCAGGATGTAAGCACTATGAAAAGACCACAGGTGAGAACCTTTTTTTTACAACAACAATGGAAGACATTGCAGAGAGAGGAAGAGGAAGAGGGGGAGGAAGAGTGAGAGGTAGGGGTAGAACAGGTAGAGGATTTCATGGCCAAAGAAGACAAACACTTTCAAATGAAATCAGAGCAACCTTAGTAGATCATGTCATCAACCATGGGCTGACAATGCGTGAGGCTGGACAGAGAGTGCAGCCAAACTTGAGCCGTTTTACTGTCTCCTCTGTCATCCGGACCTTTAGACTGGAGAACAGGTATGTACCCAAAATTTAATGTAGTACACATGTAGTATACCCCATGTCATAGTGTATCAGTTGGGTGACACCTGTTTACTTAGTGTATGACATCAGCCAGTCATGAACTGTACAAGTTTCCTGTACAATATACTCTATTGTGGGGGAAAATATTTAGGCTGCATTGTCCAAGCCCTATATATATTTTTATTTTATTTTTTCTAAAGGACTGAGAGACGACACCATGGTGGAGGAAGGGGCCAAATGTTCACCGGGGTACAGGAAGCTGCCATTGTAATCTTGGTTTTGGAAAATAATGAAATCTGATTACGAGAAATTCAAAGCCACATCATCCAAGACAACACCTTATTCAACAACATTCAACGAGTGAGTCTGTCCACATTGGCTCTCATTCTCAAGCGAAACCAAATCAGAATGAAACAACTTTATAAGGTGCCGTTTGAGAGAAACTCTCAAAGAAACAAAGAGTTCAGACGAGCATATGTGGATGTAAGTACTATATTGACTGCAGAACACTACACGCAACATTGTTTCCCAGTGTACTGGATAACACCATATTGCCTGATTTTTGTTCTTTGTTTTCAGGGAGTACTGGAAATGGATGCTCATGCAATCCCACATGAGTTCATCTTTATAGATGAGGCTGGGTTCAACCTAGCAAAAACCAGAAGAAGGGGGAGAAACCTCATTGGCCACAGAGCCATTATAGATGTTCGTGGCCAACGTGGTGGGAACATCACAATGTGCGCTGCCATCTCCAGTATGCATGGTGTCCTCCACCGTCATGCCAACCTTGGACCATACAACACAGCCCATATTCTCACATTTCTGGACAGACTTCACAACATTCTCAAACCACCAGAGCGTATGAATGATGCAGACCATTAAAGAAACCGGTATGTTTTAGTATGGGACAACGTGAGCTTTTATCGTGCAGCCCCAGTCCAAAACTGGTTTGCTGACCACCCAACATTTCTCGTGCAATACCTCCCACCATACTCACCATTTCTGAACCCCATAGAAGAATTATTTTCGGCATGGCGGTGGAAGGTATACGACCGGCAGCCCTTTGTGCGCATGCCTCTTGTGCAGGCCATGGAAGAGGCACGTGATGAGATTGATGTGGGTGCAATTCAGGGATGGATAAGGCACTCAAGGCGCTTCTTCCCTCCATGGCTGGCAAGGGAAGATATTGCCTGTGATGTTGACGAGGTGTTGTGAACAGACCCGGCTGTGCGGCAAGATGCTGCCTAATTATTTTTCTTGCCTCTTTTTTTTACTGTAAT
>NC_079542.1:36332411-36364911 GCF_015846415.1 Triplophysa dalaica
GGCAGTCAGGTGTGTCGCTATGCTTATTTCCTCAGACAATTAAAGATCCATAATTCATTGCAACAGGAAGTGAGCGTGCGCGTGGGGGGGTCTCATCTCGAGCGGACATGCTTGATTCTTCTGCGCTGATGAGAGGAACCATCCCGACGGGCTGCCGGAGAACAGCGCATGAAATCAATCCCTGAATGTATGTACATAAAAGATGAAGCCTTTAATTGCTTTTGGAATTCCAGTTTGTTTCATTAGGTGCCGTTCCACAGGATGCATCTATTAAAGGATTCGTTTCGTAAACCGACACAACATACCGCGCTCACTTTTTATAAACCATAACCAGGCGAATTCAGATCTTTGAGTCCTTATAACATCTGGAGTGTGACAGTGATCCATAGATGAGGAAGTCAACTCTCCACACCTACAGCTCCAGACACACACTTGTTTTTCTACCACGGTGGGGATTTCTCACAGTATATCACAGCTATCCTGCTCATGAGATTTTCTTTAAGTGTGACATTATATATGATGAACCCTTCTTTGTTGGAGCAAAGTAAGAAGTAAGACATATTTTGAGTTTACGCTTCATTCACGCGTGAAATTCACTTCACAACAGACGAGTATTGGCGTCATGGGAGGAGCTTCTGCCAGGCGGCTCCAGTCTCGTATATATATATATATATATATATATATATATCGTATATATAGCTCAAATTGAGTACAGAGCAATGTTTGTCCATATATTCTTTACAAAAAATTTACTGTGAGCCATTAAAGTTTGGTGAAAATGTTAAAAACGCTGGCGTAGGCTGGCAACTTTTTTTTTAAAGGCTGGTGGCGAATGAGTTAAAGAAGTTAAATAAAGTGATGTCTAATTATTGTTAAAAATGTATCATGTAAAAACATTCTTGAGTGCTTTCATTAAATAATCAAATTGATTTTTTTTTTATATTGTTATCATGTAAAATATGCATATGACACAAATTAATTGAATTAAGACTACTAAATTTTTTTTAATTCATACAACATAATTATAAAGAATCGTTTCAAAGAATTTTTTTTGAGAAATACAATTCAATTTCGTCAAAAAGTTTTCCTTAATTTAATGAAGTTCGTTCAACAACGTTTTTTTGAGAGCTGATTCAAACAATATGCTATTTTTCCCATAATTTACACATACATATCTACATACTACATCAACAATGTTTTGCTAATAACCGTAAGGGAATGATCACGACACAAAGACATTACTGTACTGTTTTTAAACTGTGAACAGCATAAGGGCTGAAGTGGTTCAATTAGAGAAAATTACTCATAATTTATCGGCTATAATATATCGGCCAAAATCGTTTTATCGGCAGACAACATTAAAAAAACTACCATTTATCGGCCGATTATTTATCGTGCATCCCTACAAAAGATCACACTGAATGCTCAATGTATTTACGAGACATGCTGTGTTGTTGCTTAGTAACCACAAACATCAATTAGTTACACAGTATCAGTCTCCGCCCACACCACTCAAAAAAAAGTTGTTGAAGGAACTTTTCCACCAAATTGAATGACATTTCTCCAACTAAATCTAATTTGTTTGAAATTATGAATATGGCGAAATCGTGTTGTATGAGCTTAATATGTTGAGAAGTCTAGATTAAATTAATTTGTGTCGTACCTACTAAATAATGTTTCGCAATGCGTAATAGAAAGAATTTTGTCAGGATAACTATTTTTATTTTGCCATGCCTACTACATAAAATAGTGATAAACAAACATGATTTTTATATGTGAACGTTTCATATGTTCATTTTACATTCTCAACATCAGTGTTTTTAGTTAATGTGACATATCATTTTCTTTGATCTCTAACAAGATATGAATTTAACCAATTTTAATAGGAATTCTAATCCAGGAATTTTGCTTGTTATCCTGTCCAACCCTAAACTCCATCACAATTTCTACATTCAACTGGGCTCATCAACCATCACATCTTCCAGAACGGCTCGATCATCAGCTAAACTTCACAGATCAGGTTGCCAGCAACCTGTCATCCTCTACAATATCAGGAAAATTAGACCTTTCATATCCGAGCATGCTGCGCAGGTCTTAGTCCAGACTTTGGTCCTGTCCAGACTGGACTACTGCAATGCGCTACTAGCTGGACTTCCTGCTTGCACAACCAAACCTCTACAGATGATCCAGAATGCTGCAGCAAGAGTTATCTTTAATGAACCGAAGAGAGCACACGTCACTCCTCTACTCATTAAGCTACATTGGCTCCCTATAGTCGCTCGCATCAAATTCAAGACTCTGCTCCTGGCCTACAAGACCACTACTGGTTCTGCACCCCATCATCTTCACTTCCTAATGCAGACATATGTACCCGCCAGATCCCTACGCTCTGCAAACGAACAGCGTCTTGTGGTGCCATCCCAAAAATTTAAAGAATCTCTCTCGCGCACCTTCTCTGGATCGGTTCCACATTTGTGGAATGATCTGCCCGCTGCTATAAAATCTGCAGATTCTGTAGCCATCTTTAAGAATCATGGCTTAAACTTAATTTAGCTCTGTACACTGTAGTAGACTTTGTGAGACATGTTCTTATTGCTCTTATGCTTTTTGTTGTCCTAATGTTTGACCCAGTTGCTTCCATTGTTTACCCAACTTGTAAGTCGCTTTGGATAAAAGCGTCTGCTAAATGACTAAATGTAAATGTAATCTGATAATGTAACTGCCCACTACCTGAGCAAAGGCACCGCTTTTCTAAACAACGGTATCCACAAAACAAAAACTATAGCAAACTCCTCTAAATCTCAAAGATAAATGAACATTAAACCCTAAAAAGTCTTTCTCTTTACTGAAAAAACAAATAACACAACACTTCATGCAGAGAATAACTCAACATACTTAAAAATAAGTTAGTTGTAGCAAATATATGTTACACAACACAAATAATTTATGTAGTGCCAACATGAATAGATAAAGTTACATAACTGAACAAGAAAAAATCATGTTGTGACAAAATTGTGCAAAAATAATGTTGATTTAACTTATTTAAATTCAGCAAATTGGACATTTGGCATTTTCGAGCAGAACAGTCGGGAAACTGATTCAGATTATAGTCATGATAAAACATGTTCTGTGACTCCACGTGAAAGTACTGATGCGTGAAGCTGTAATCACTGACACATTTCACCTTTGATGGACACACCAGAGCAGTCGGTGGATTTACAAATAAAGGTTTACAAATAAAGACCAGCCTCCTAAGATTACAGAATAATAAAGAGGAAAATAAATGTAATGAATTTGAAATCTATCCGTGTTCCGCCTCACGTTGTGCTGTTTTGCAGTTGTTGTTGTTGTTGTTGAGTTGTGTAGGCACCAGAAACTCTGTGAGAACATCACAATTAAAGCCCTGCAGATTTTAATTATAATCTGAGCCGTTGCCCTCAGGATGTAAAGACCCTGACAGCGTTTGAACCCACACACACTTCACGGTCCTGACAGAGGGCTTTCAGAGACGGGCAGAACGCTTTACAGATTATATTCCTCACAATTGGAGCGGAGGTGAATATGTGCTTATTAGTGCAATTAAAAACAGCGAGACACACGATCACGGACTCGCAGCCACATTAACCCCGCAGGAAAACACTGCCGATGGGCGGACGTCAAAAATAGACTGACTGAAGTTGGCTGTACTTTTAGGTGAAGTTTTGATTAAAAAAAATGTCAGAAAGCACTTGAATTAAAACTTTAAAGAGCTGAATCCAACAATCAACCTTTGGGAAGTATTTCTTACAAGTGACTCATGATATTCAGGCTGAGAACGAGAGAGGTTGTGAGCGGAAAACACTTTTAATCTGAGTATAACAACTAAATCATATTTGGGAAGAATCATCATATGCAACTGCATCATGTGAACACAACTGGGCAATTCCACGAAAACGTCAACCTAACCCACAAAAAAGGTTTTCACCAGCGGTTTTACTCTGGTAACAGCACAGATTCTAAAATGTTTTGGTTGAAATACCCATGTGAGATCTCTCTTCAAATTTGTAAAGCATTTGTTTCATTTTTAGTTAATAATTTTTTTGTAGTTAGGTATGAGCCCTTTTCAGGATTTTCACATCCATAATGCTTCATATTCCTCATAAATGGATAAATTAAAATGAATATAAAGTAACTATTTGATGTTCTATAAAGAGGCATTCATTGGGTATTATTGCTTCAGGATTATTCATTTTATTTTATAGAAATCCTACAAAGTTTATCGTCTCCCAAAAACCACTTCATTTTTTTGTCACATCCATAATGCATGTTTATTTCCCTTTTTTTAAATAGAAACTTTGTTCATATACTTTTTCGTTGATTTTAAGACTATCAACAAGGGTTCAGTCAAATACAAACAGATGATTCAATATAATCATAACAAATGCATTCTCTGAGCATTTTTATGTCACGTTCATAACGCTTGAATTGCCCAACATTCAACTCCTTCTAATTTTCTTGAACAAACTCTCTGCACTTCATATTGTTTATGTATGCAAATAGATACTTTATGTCTTTTCAGGTCTCCTGATCTGTCATGAGTTCGTCACTTATAGAATTGAACACATTAAAAGTGAACCTTGTCTGCCTGTTTTGTTCTATATATGTTTACAGTTTAAAAATTCAAAAGAGAAAGTGTGCATTATGATTTTTTACTCCCTTCCACTCATATGAATGAATACAGAAGAAGATGGTTTGGGTTTTTTGACTGTAAAGTCACCAGCTTGGTTAGGTGAGAAGAAATGCATTGTGGGAAAGCATGTGCTTTAAATAGAAAATCCAGAGAAACACATCAGTGGACAAAAGAGATTTTTGAAATTGGATCATCATAATAAAACACTTTCAGTAAAATTGCTGAATTTAAAGAGAACTCATGACTTTCACATGTGATATTAATAATCTTCAAATCTTCAGTTTCTACAAAAGCCAAAGTTTTCTACTAGCAACTCATGTCATTCTAGCACCAAAGGTCTTAATTCTCGATGAGATATCTATGCAAACATTTCCCTTCTTATAGATATTTGCATAGATATAGTCCTAGTATAGTATATAGTATTGGGTCTGGGTATTTCACGTTAGTTGTTGACATCATGTTGACCAATCACAGAACATTTGATCCATTCATGTTTTCTCTTTGCATTAAAGCCATTAGCTAGCCACAAATATCTCAGCGACAACCTGTCAACCATCCACAACACCCTAACAACTGTGCACAAAAACAACAACACCTTAGCAACCAGATATAAACAGATGAAAGCACCGCTCACATTTTCATCTGAAGCTCCGAAATAGTTTAATATTTACCTTCAAACTTCTCTCTAGTTGTAGTTTAATAGACACGCATGAAGAGTTATATTTAACTTTGACAATTTTAACAGCGTTCTGCACTTTTGCCTGGAAAATATAAAGGAAAGGTGGAGAAGCATCTTTCTGATGGCCACCTCAAACTGGCATCTGCAAATTACAGGCTGTTACGTTCTTTTAGCACCTATTAATTATATCAAAGATGAGAGCGGCCAGCAACACTGTGATTTATTACAACACTAACTTGTTGTGTCACTCTAGGGACGGAAGGAGGGGTGGACGACAGGAGAGAGAGACAGCAGAAGACCTGAGCGACCCCAGACAGACCTCAACCACATCTCCTGACACAGACAAACAGACAAGACAGACAGACAGACAGAGAGAAAGAAAAAAAAGAGAGAGAAGAGAGAGAGAGAGAGAGAGAGAGAGAGAGAGAGAGAGAGAGCGACTGTGTCCACACTGCACACACAATCAAGTGGAAACAGAGCTGCACTTTCTCCTCTCCTGTCCCAACTACACACACATCAGAGAAACATTCTTCCCCCAGTTTACAAACTTACACAAAGACTTTGACCAGTTTCAACAAAAGGACAAGATCTCATACATACTGGGAGAAAAGTCAAGAAGATCAAACCTGCTGCAAGATATGTCAAGTCCTGCCACGACCAAAGAACAACCGGCACAACACAACACAACACTGACAGAACAACACACACAAACTGACACTGTCACCCTCATTGAGAACTTTAATTAAAACTCTTTTTCTGTTTATATTGAGATGTATATATATAGATTTTTACTTATAGACTTTTAATTTTATTCTATCTTATTTTTTATCCTAATCTGTATTTCTGCATGTTTATCTTTAATCTTGTGCTTTGGCAATGTACATTTTCTTTTATCATGCCAATAAAGCTCCTTTGAATCTTGAATCTTGAGAGAGAGAGAGAGAGAGAGAGACAGACAGACAGACAGACAGTTGGATGAATGAAGGTAAAGTGGAAGAGAGATCACAGGAGCATCCAGTCAGCTGTGTGTCTGACACTTGAGTAGAATAACTGTGCCGCTGAAGCATATCTGTTAGTACTGAAACACACTTTAAGAGTGAATCAATACCCAGAAGAATCTTGCTCAGAGGTGTCTCAGTTGCGTTGCTCAGGAAATGTTAAGGAGTTCTCAGACATGTTTCGTTTAAGTATAAAATGTATTTCTTCTGAAACTCCTTTAGGGGAAAAAATAACCATCCAGTAAGATTTGACTCATCACAAACAGTGAGACACAAGCACATGACCAGATAGTATCTATGTGATGATACCTCTGAGAGAAATGAGCAGATAATTACTGAAGAAGAGAGAAATGAGCTGATCTTAATAATCACACAGAGACTGAAGACCAGATCAATATAAAGCACAGAAGATCTGCTAAACATCATCCAGTCTCTGTCAGGAGAATATTTATAACTCGCAAAAAAACTCCTTTTGCTTCCTTTCATCTCAATGATTCAAAACGTCTCATCTGTGATATTTCCCCCATTCTTTCTCACTCGTTTGCTGGTTACAGATCAGATGCTCATAGGTTCACGAATCAAAAAAACATATATATTTAGCTTCTAACCAAAACTATCCATGGAGCCTGACCCGATGACCTCACAGAACAGGTCTTGTTTGTCCAATGGGATCGCTGGTTGTGGCAACCCATGACATTCATAATGAATTTTTACCCAGAGGGGGAATTTTTACACGGTCTGTGGTTCCTTCTGCTCCACTTACCTCAAACACACGCGCAAGAGAAAACTATGAACCTCTGTCAATTCACACTCCAGAGAAATCGATATGTCAGCCGCTCGAGGGTCTATTAGGAACACACAGTGAAGCAAACAGGCCCTTCACAAGATTCCCGTGAACATACACACACACACAGACCCTCTACGGGGTACTAGACTTTCCTCCAATCATCATGTACATTTGCGTGAATGTGTGCGTGTGTGTGTTTGTGCTTGCATGTGTGTGTGTGTGTCTATGTTTGCATGGCTGTGTTTGTGTGTGTCAGTCTGTGTTTATGTATGTGTGTGCACACTTGCATGCGTGTGTGTGTTTGTTTGTGTGCATGCTTGGGTGCGTGTGTGTGTGTGCATGCTTGCGTGCGTGTTTGTGCGTGTGTGAGTTCATGTATGTATTTGTGCATGTGTGTGTTGTGAGTCTGTGTGTGTGTCAATGCTTGCATGTGTGTGTGTGCATGCGTGTGTGTGTTTGTGCTTGCTGATCTGTGTATGAGTCTGAGTGTGCGTGCGTGTGTGTGTTTGTGCGCGTCAGTTTGTGCGTGGGTGTTTGTTTGTGTGCATGCTTGGGTGCGTGTGTGTGCATGCTTGCGTGTTTGTGCATGTGGTGTACGTGTGTGTGTGTGTGTCTGTGAGTGCATGTGTGTGTATGTGCGTGTGTGTGTTGTGCGTCTGTATGTGTCAATGCTTGCATGTGTGTGTGTGTGCTTGAATGTGTATAGTGTGTGTGTGTGTGCATCTGTACATGCGTGTGTGTGTGTGTGTGTGTGTGTGCGAGTGCATGTGTGTTTGAGCGTGTGTGTGTGTGGTGTGCGTGTGTGTGCATCTTTGCATGCGTGTGTGTGCGTGCGTCTAACTCTCCTTTGCTTACCAAATGATGTAAAGATTTGCTATGATGGGACGGACATGTGTACATTATACACCAAGGATCAACATTTAGTTTTGTGTAATCCAACAAAACGTGAAAGAGCATACTATCAAAAACATTCAAACATTGAGTTTCATTTAGTTTAGTTTAGTTTAGTTTAGTTTTGTAAACCCAAATTTGAAAACATCATCAATTGAATTGTTCTAGAAAACAAATGAATTTTGAATCCCTAAAAACTGCCAATTCTTTACCATTGTAACACGGGGGACACAGAGAGGATGCAGAAGTTTAATATTACAGTCTGACATACAGTAAACACTTAGGCTGTGTCTGAAATCACCCCTGTAGCCTCATTCACTATTCCCTACATTTCTTCACTAATATAGTCCACTTGAAACGAGTGAGTAAATTGGGACACTCAGTAGACCATCTTCTGCAGAGACTCGGAAATTCATTCAGCGAGAGTCTGAAGATAGATGCTTAACAACTAGCTGTGAGTGAACATCAGTTGAAGGCTCATTATTATGATGCATCATGGGAATAAATGAGTGCACTAAATAATGTCCACTTTGAATTCGGACACCACTATAAATGGATGCCCCTCAAATAGTGCACTAGATTGGGTATAGGGGGCTATTTTGGCACAGCCTTTAGTAATTTAGAGAGAAATGGCAACGCCTCACATGGTGTGAATGAGATAGGACTTACATGGAAGGGAGTTAATGTCTTTAGTCCAAATTCTGGAGTGGGTGACCACCACCCAACAAACCAAATGTGGGACGGGTACAACGTTTGTCTGGGACACCACTGAAAGGTAGTGTAAAACTGTGATATGATAACAGAATGGTTAAAATGGGTAAAAATGGTGTGCGGTATAGTAGTCACCCTTTATCTGGTGGTTGGATGAATCGGTATTCACCCCTTCAATTTAGTTAAAACATACCTACATTTAAATAGCTTCATCACTTAAAATACACTTGGTGATGAACGTTAAGGAAAATATCATACAGGTTTGACATGTCATGAGGGAGAGTAATTGATGACAGTATTTTTGATAGAACTGTCTCTTTAATTATCTATTGTATTCTATTATATAATATATGAATATGCAATATCTTTCATATATATAAATATATATCAACACAATCTGATGGGAATTCATATTTATTTTACAATTTGTGTGTATTCTTGTCTAATCTTATTTTGTCTGATTTGACTTTTCCCCTGTGACGTTAAGGGGCGGGTTCAGGGCAGCTATTTATCATTGTTTTGCCACCTTGTGAAACTGACGTTTTTAGCTAAATCAGTGATTTTAGGGTTTTGGGTGAAGTAAGGTGTTCATCAGCCACATTCCAAAAAATGTTTGACTTCTTCTGACGTTAGGTTATAAATATATCAATATATCAATGTAGATACACACGCAGTCTGTAAGTCATGTTGAGGGACGTTAAAAAAAGGTTGTTCTTTCCGACTCCAAAAAACTGCAATATTTGTGTTTGTGAACAATCATTAATAGATTCCTAATTTCATGTCTTTGCCACCTTAAGACTGGATTGGTGTGTGTGCAACCTGTCTCACGGGAATTTGTAACATTATCACAAACCGTAATCTATTAATTTATGTTGACTGACACAAAAAAAAAATTGTGTCACCCAGCATTTACATTTTACATTTATGCATTTGTCAGACGCTTTTATCCAAAGCGACTTACATTGCATTATCCTAACATTTATACATAGGTATGTGCAATCCCTTGGGATCGTATCCACAACCTTGCATTGTAAACGCAATGCTCTTACCACTGAGCTACAACACAATCTGATGGGAATTCATATCTATTTTACAAGGTGGCTAATTGGTGTGAATTCTTGTACGATGTAATTTTGCTATGTTTTGCCCCTGTGACGTTAGGTTTAGGGGCAGGGTTAGGACAGCCATTGAGACTGGATTATTGTGTGTTGGGGGTTGACGGGCAGTGATGAATGCCTATTTGTCAATGCCTCAACTTCCTGTTTCAGTAGGAAATACATCAACACATGAAAGAAACCTCTACACCTGAAGAGTTCATGTTCAAGTCGCCATGAGTACCTTGATGAGCTCAATCTCGGTGGACAGACTCGGTTTGGAAATGTTTATTTGTGTGGATTTTAGCTGCGGGCGAACCTTGTTACAGACAGAATGTAATCTCCACAGCTGTAGGCCTGTATTCGGATGCCAGACGGACTTGGCAGCACCGTCCTCAACAAATTTACTCTGTGGTACCACAGGTCCATTTGGACAAACTGATGAAGACTCTCCAGGCGTCAGAACCGCTGCTCTGCGGCTGACCTGGCAACCCAAAGCGAGGCACCGTAGCTGCCAAACCCGGGAGAACTTCAGGCCAAGAGATAGAAGACGTAGAAAACGGAGAGATAGAAAACGTACATACGTACAACTGACATGACTCTCAACACACTCACACACACACACACACGCACACACATGCTCATGTTTGGCTTCGTTGATGAGCTTCAAACCAGTAGTCAACTTACACTTTAAAAAGAAGTGTTGGGAATAAAACTTGTGTTTCTGTGGCTTAGCACATGGAGCAATGTGTTGTGGGTTTATTTTTCAGGAAAAATAACTACACTCTTAAAAAAGAGGTGCTTCAAAAGGTTCTTCGATGCCATAGAAGAACAATTTGGTTCCATAAAGAACTCAACTCAACTCAACTTTATTTATATAGCGCTTTTTACAATTTTCATTGTTACAAAGCAGCTGTACATGAGACACATTTAATACAAGTATGAATTCTAAAGCAGCCCCCCGGCCAGGCAGATAGTGCAAAACAATATGCAAACGGTGGTGAGGAACCCAAAACTCCCATCGAGAAAAAAAAAACCTCAGAAAAAAGAACCTTTAACTTCTGATGAACTTGTCTGCGTCTTTGTGGCAAAAAAAAGGTTCTTCGGATTATAAAAAGGTAAGAAAGACATGATTTTTGTGAAGTGTCGTTTGTCTGAATGAATAAGATTAAAACTTTTTTGGCAGTTTTGCATGCAGCACGCATCAGACACTTAGTGAAGCATCCGCAGGCTGAGACATCATTTTCTATTGCAGTCTTTATGAAGTTACAGGTTAATGACACGGTAAGCCATCAGGCACGCTAAATCGGCCCATGCAGGTCCAGTGCTGGGAACTACTGCGACTTATTCAAAATAATGACCCTACTGACTTATCCACATTCTTCTGTCGCCTAAAGTAGTATACTCTCTTAAAACAAATGGTGCTTTCAAGGTTCTTCCCAGTGATGCCATACAAGAACCATCTTTGGTTCCACAAAGAACCATTATGTCCAAGGTTCTTCAAACATTGGCTCCATATAGTCGCTCGCATCAAATTCAAGACTCTGCTCCTGGCCTACAAGACCACCACTGGTTCTGCACCCCATTATCTTCACGCGCTACTGCAAACATATGTACCCGGCAGATCCCTAAGCTCTGCAAACGAACAGCGTCTTGTGGTGCCATCCAAAAAAAGTTTAAAAATCTCTCTCGCGCACCTTCTCCGGAACGGTTCCACCTATGTGGAATGATACATCGGAAAACACATCTCTTCCGTCCACATCTGACTGATCTGTTCTGACTTTATTTTCTTTCTTCTTGTACTTATGCTGTCCCAATAGCTTCCATTGCCTACCCCACCTGTAAGTCGCTTTGGATAAAAGCGTCTGCTAAATGACTAAATGTAAATGTAAATAATCATCTTGTTTTTACCTTTTTTCGCCACAAAGAATCTTTTGTTAAAGGTTCATCAGAAGTTAAAGGTTCTGTATGGAACCAAATTGTTCTACCATGGCATCGAAGAACCTTTTGAAGCACCTGTAGTTCTTTTCATCATACTGTGTTAACAGTAACACACTTACCAGACCTGGTGTATGTGTTCTTGGGAAAATAAACCCACAACACAATGCTTCGTGTGCTGAGCCACACAAACAAAAGTTGTAGTCCCACCCCCAACACTTCTTTTTAAAGTGTAAGTTGACTGCTGGTTTGAAGCTCATCAAAGATGCCAAACATGAGCGTGAGTGATCTGAAAGAAATGGAGATCTCCCTCTTTGTCTGTTTGCATGTTTTGATCTGCTGAAACTTAGAGTCACTCTTGATGTCCTAAACCAGCAAAGTCAGCAAAGAGCCACTGGGGTTATGTTTTCACGTCATGTGATGACACAATTGGCCTTGTAGCATAGAGCTTAAGGTTAGGAAAGCTGTGCTTTTGTAAGATTTCTGCAGCGTGACAATTAAAATAACCGATAGTGATATGCTCGATCCTCATAAAACACATTTTGCGCACGGCAGTTTTGATGAATGACTGGCCTGTGAGCAGAGCTGGGTTTCTTCATCTGGACGTGGAGTGGAACGCAGTGCTCATAAATCTGTGTGCGTGTGTGTGTTGTTGGGGTTCCTGCCGGCGGTCAGGACGGAACAGAAACAGCGTGAGAGCAGAAGTCACACTAACAGCGGAGCTCATAAAGAACCTTGAGCCGTGAGCGTTTAGCTTCTCCACTGCTAATGTCTCACATCCCAACGAGTGATGGATCTCTGTCATGAATCTGCAGAGGTTTCACATGTTTAGCATCTTCTCAAGTCTTCGTTCTGCCTCTGGGGATGTAAATATTTGTTCTAATGATGATTCCGTTAATGTTCTGCATCATCATTTATCTCATTTGTGGTACGTTCATATGATTTGTAATTAGTTTTAAATAAATGAATGTATGATGTTCACAGGTCTAGTGGATCCACAGCCTTCTTTCGAAACAATACAGACAGCATATACATGTTAACATTAACTTCTTTCAAATCACATCTATCAATAAAGTGCTATTCGATTGTAGAAAATGTTGTAAAAAGATGAGGTGAAGAAAATATTTGTTTTTCTTTTACATTGAAAACGGGTCCCATGGACTCAAACACCACATGCAGGTTCATCTCACATGACTAAAACAAGGATTTTTATTCCAACCCGTGATAACAAGGTTGACATCCACAAGATCAAGAACAGTATTTTGGATAAGAGATAACATAATCATTGTGAGATGCAAACTTGCTCTTGTATGGACTGTAAACAGGAGGACTTACCGAACTCTAATGTTGCTTTGGCATGAGGCCATTTATAAGTCATTATCTGCACCATTAACTAGCACGTTGGCAGGCTGGATGTATTTTTCATAATGACCTTGATAAGCATCTTTTTTAATAAGCTCAAAGCTCTTTTCTTTCAACACCGTCATATTGTGGATGCATGCAGAAGAGGCTGCTTCATGATTCCATAATGCATGGGTTCATCAGTTTATAATATATAGTTGTGCTCCTGCATGCTGACAAAAAAGTAGGCTATAAAATAACAGTGAAATACAACGCGAATTAAATAATTTACGTACAAAGTCGATGCAAAGACGAGTATAGACGCGAACACGCGGCAGGCGTTGCAAAAGACGCAGGGCAGCATGTTTGAGGCGTTCTTTATCCCAAGTTGAACATTTTCAACTGGAATGAATTTGCGCGAAAATAACGAACTTTTCCCGCGAGTAATAAAGAGCGTAGAATGCTGTCGGTTTGAAAACACTATTGCTGTGTGAAGCAAATGAAGCGTTAAGTGCAAGAGATTTACAAATGTTAATAGAGCAATCCCACCAAACGCGACATGCGCGAATAAATTGCACTTTTCGCGCGTAATTGGACGCTTGAACATTTTGAGTGTACTCGCTTCATTCGCACGTGAAATTCACTTCACAACAGACGCGTATTGGCGTCATGGGAGGCTCCAGTCTCATACATATATATATATATATTAGTGGTGGGCCGTTAACGGCGTTAACGCAGCACTCTTATCGCGCGATAAAAAAATGTCGCCGTTATCTATTCTCAAAGTTGGGTTGGGAGCTGGGTCTATACTACGCAAGCTATGATGACTTTCACCTTGATATTTTAGCGCGGATGTATACCAGCTTAACTGCACTGTACGGGGCGAGAACGAGATTTTTCAACTCGCGTGATTCGCGCCACCTCGTCATCTCATGACCAGGACTTCATTCGCGCGATTCGCGCCGCCTCATCATCTCATGACCAGGACTTCATTCGCGCGATTCGCACCGCCTCATCATCTCATGACCAGGGCTTCATTCGCGCGATTCGCGCCGCCTCGTCATCTCATAACCAGGGCTTCATTCGCGCGATTCGCGCCGCCTCATCATCTCATGACCAGGGCTTCATTCGCGCGATTCGCGCCGCCTCATCATCTCATAACCAGGGCTTCATTCGCGCGATTCGCGCAGCAAGTAGGTCTATTGGCTCTTTGCATTAACATATAAATCACTCGCGCTTGACGCGCCATTCGCGTTTGGTCTGAACACAACATAACGTTACTGTGAAATTACCGCATCAAACGTGACGTGCTAACATGGATGCAGCTATGAAGCCGCCGGGTTTGCTTCAGGGAAAATTTATTTTTATGAAGCTTCCCAATAGAAACCTCGACAAGACTGAGGTTGTTTGCACCTTGTTCAATGTGGAATTGGTTTACTGTACGGAATTGCTTTACATACAGGTGGTTTAAAAAAAAAAAACTTTCTCTCAACAGGTAGTGGTCTCAAAGACTTACTTTTAGTCATTATTTGGGTAGCACACATATTCTGAATGCCTTCGGCAGAATTCAAATGAGCCATTTTAATCTAGATTAATCTAGATTAATTCCAAGATTAATCTAGATTAATCTAGATTAAAAAATATGAATCTATGCCCACCACTAATATATATATATATATATATATATATAGCTCAAATTGAGTAAAGTACATTTTTTACAATTTACCAGATTGTCCACTCACTTTCTTCCAAGCAAGATCCTATTTATTCCTGTTTAGATAAAAGTAAGAAGATGTATCGTACAGCTCCAGGTATGCACATACAGCAATGATGATTTTGTGCTCTGTTGTGGTTTTGGATTTCTGCCTCCACTCGCTACATCGTAATCATGTCACTACTAGAGCAAGCTCCTGATTGGTTTATGTGGTGCAAATTTTCGCCAAAGTTCAGATTTTTGAACTCGAGCGATACAGTTAGAGCTGTATGAGACTGGAGCCCCCTGGCAGGCGCCCCTCCCATGATGCAAATCCAGGTCTGTTGTGAAGTGAATTTAAAGCACGAATGAAGCAAGTACGCTCAGAATGTTCAAGGGTCCAATTACGCACGAATAGTGCCAAAAATTCGCTCAAGCCGCGTTTGGTGGTAACGCTCTATGAGACGAGGTCTTTTGAACTGTTTTCAGTTGGTAGGGAGCGCATTGCGAGCTGCTTATGAGCGCCTCACGTTTCTGCTGCCTGCTTCTCCTCCTTTTTTAAACAAAGTGCCTGGACATTGCTCTCTCCGGGCGTATGTTGTCGCTAAGGAACCATACGCCACGATAGCCGTTGATACAAGGAGGTATAAACAAAGGATATATGGATTATATGAACTGAAAATACCTTGCAATAACTCTAGTACTAGATTTAGTTCTGCTGTGCTCATCTGTGTCTCCACCTTCACTGAGCTTGTCTATATTGGCTGGTTGGTTCTTGTCACGTGACCTGCGGTGCGCTTGCACCTTTCTGAAATGTTGAGATTGTTTCATCTCGATGCGGCGCCGAGGCTCCTGAAAAAAGAGCGCGTGTGTCGACCCCTATTTCTGCTGCGCGTCTACATTTAAAATAACGAATTTGTGCGCGGAAAAGACACAACATGTGAATCGGGCCTTAGGCGGAGCGCTCAGAGCACCCAAAGTTGAAAACAACTCAACTCTGAGCAGAAAAGTGCTTGACGTCATGTGTGCTTTTTTCCATTGTCCAATGGAATGAGTGGAGAGGCGGGGCTTCCCTTGTGGCAACGGAAACATTGAAATCTTTTCATGTGACTGGCAATCAATTCAATTTGGAATAAAACACATTCCCGCAGCAGGTTTCTGCATTTAGTGAGCTTGATGTCCTTCTGCAGGAACAACTCTTGTACGGTCGCGTGGCGTTTGAAAATGAAAGTGAATTCATTTATTGGACTGGACGCAGAACCTCAGATGATCTCTGCTCTGCTTACAGTCGATGGATGAGAAGAGCGTGTCAAGCCGCTCTCAGGATCCGATTTTCATTTCACGCTTTGCAAAAGGCCGTTCCGTGTCCTCTCGCTATTGTGATTGGAACACGCTGATTCAGCTGTAACGTCACGCACCATTAGTCTGGAGCGCCGTCATGCATCTGCTTCTCTTCTGTGCCTGCAAAGCACCAATTAAAGCAGGAGTGCTGGAGATATTCACTTCTACTGGAAACATGCGGGAGAAATAAAGCAAAATGATGTCTCTGCTTTATACAGACGGGACACTTTCAACAGTAATACACCAACAATGCACCAACACACACTCACATATTCACACACAAACAAACACAGACACACGCACGTATTCACACAAACAAACACAGAGACACACACACACACACGTATTCACACACGTATTCACACAATCACACATTCACACACAAGCACACACTCATATTCACACACACAAACACGCACACACAAATACAAAGAAGCTGCAGAGATTCCATCCAAACAATTTCACTTGCTTCTGCTTCTTTCATTGCAGCCAAATCTGAAAAAACTGCAGGAGAGATGCTGAGAGAGTTTATCCGGCACTAAATCATTTTCCTCATCAGCATCTTTCTCTTGCTCTCCAGTGGACATGTCTAAACATCCTTAAAAAACAGACATTTGATTTACAAGCTAAACGCTGTACAGTCATTTAGATATTCAGATCCACATTAACACAACACGTGACCTCCGCCAATCTGCATATAGACTTTAAATCAACCAGTAACTTTCCATTCGCAGTAAATACACGTATAACACTTTGAAAAATGCATTAAAGGAGTAGTTCACTTTCAAAATGAATTTTCATGATCACTTACTCACCCCTCATGTTATCCAAGATGTTTATGGGTTTGTTTCTTCAGTGGACTCCTTACAATTGAAGGTCAAAATGACAGTTTCAGTGCGTCTTCAAAGGTCTTTAAACCTCACCAGACCATGAATAAAGGTCTTATCTAGAGAAACCATCGCTCATTTACAGTTTTTTACAATCACTTTGGCACTAATTTCAGAACCTTGACGCCATTTTCAAAGCTCTAGATACAAAACTCACAACCAATGATCAAAATGTCCATTTTTCAAATCTCTTAACACTTTTTTCAATTGCTTGGATACAATACACATGAAACTAAGATTATTTGTTCATTTAACAAAAATCACCGGTTCAATATGACACAATGGTTGTATACTACGTCATAAATCATGGCATGACAATGAGTGCAGCAGCTACAATGTTTCAACCAAACCTCAGAAGATCATCTGTGGCCTCAATCATCTGAACTTTCCGCAATGAAACCCGGTCAGTTTTCAGAATCCACTAAACTTTACGCTACTTGAAACTGTTACAGTGAAGTAGTGTGTACAGTATGGTAGTGTGTACCACAGAGTATAATGCGCTTTCTGTAAATTTGTTCTTACTGTGACTTTCTCCCTGCAGAATAGAGACTAGGCCAAATAGGGGAGGCAGAAGCAAAATTCTGACTGACCAACAAGAGCAGGCTGTGGTCAATATGGTTCGGTTCAGAAATGATATTCGCCTTAGAGAAATTCGGCAGCACATCTTGGACAATAACGACATATTCAGCCATAAGTTTGCCGACTATTGCACGGGTGCTGAAGAGACATCAGGTGTCTTTTAAACAACTATACCATGTGCCTTTTGAAAGAAATGCAGATAGACTGTAGCAACTGAGGAATGAGTATGTTCAGGTATGATCAATTTGCCGGTTTTTGGGGGAAAAAAATCCCTAAACATTCTATGTCATTGTAATCAGTAATTGTTTTTGTCTTTTTTAGAGGGTGATGGAGCTTGGATGAAAACCATCACAAATTCTTATTTTTGGATGAGGCAGCCTTAACCTAGCCAAGACAAGAAGGAGAGGTCGGAATTTAATTGGCCAGCGGGCAACCATCGAAGTACCTGGACAACGTGGAGCCAATGTCACCATATGTGCAGCTATATCAGAAGATGGAGTGGTTGGACGCAGACCTCGTGTTGGGTCATATAATGCAGCTCTCCTCATAGCCTTCCTTGATAAGATAAATCAGGTCTGTAGAGCTGATGGTGTGACCTACATAATAGTTTGGGATAATGTTCAGTTTCATCATGCTCGGATCGTCCAAGCATGGTTTCAGGCCCATCCACAATTTCTCACCCTGTATTTACCTCCATTCTCCCCTTTCCTTAATCCAATTGAGGAGTTTTTCTCCACATGGAAGTGGAAGGTCTATGATAGGAACCCTCACTAACAAGTCACTCTTCTCCAGGCCATGGATGATGCATGCAATGACTTCACAGCGGAACAGTGTTAGGCCTGGATTCGCCATGCCAGAAGATTTTTTCCAAGATATTTAGCGAATGAAAACATCCATTGTGATGTAGATGAGAACCTGTGGCCAAATCCACAAGACTGGGTTGATGGAAACGTAGATGCATAGTGCAGAAAGGAACACTTCAGTTTACAATATACTGTATTTTTTTTTCCTAAGTTGTTCCTTTGGAAAACGTATGTTGTGATTTTATTTCATCAATAAATTACAGATTACAGTATTTCAATGATACCACTGTGTCTGTACTATTCTCTCTAGTCTACAGTAAATTAATGAAACCTGAAGTAATGTTCCTATGCTATTTCATAATAAATTAGTATTTTGAAACAATGTTTCTGCAAATGCAAGGTCTCTTTAAAGATATGAACGCAATATGCAAAGTTTTGAACACTGGACAGCCTGTGTTACAAATAATGGCTGTTTTGAGTTTTGTGTCTAGAGTTTTGAAAAATGACACGAAGGTTCTGTTATTAGTGCAAAAACTATTGTAAAAAACTGTAAGAAAAACAAATTAAGCGTTTACTAAGAGTAAATTACGTACAAACTCGCAGCAGGCAGTGCGAATAACACGGGGCGGCGCGTTTAGGTTGTTCTTTCATGTAAGTTGAATATTTTCAACTCGAATGAATTTACTCAAAGAGTTTTCACATCACTCACTTGAAAATAACGAACTTTTCCCTTGAGTAATAAAGGAATGTATATGCTTTATAAATGCTTTAGCCTTGCTCTGTTCTGCGATGCGCGTTCATGACGTCACGTAATACGTCATCACGTTGGAATCTTGCACGTTCAACTTGTAAACACTGAGCCCCTGTCCCAAATGGCACACTTTATGTGGACTTAAATTGAGCGTGCTCCCAAAGTCAGTAGGGTTTCCCATTTGTCTTTTTAGCGCTCAGAAGTCTGCTCGTAAGCGCCTCCTTTGTGCCCTCAATGTGGTCTTCGGCGAAGCCCGCAATGACGCAGACTCCACTGAAGTCCCCTACCCAGGAATCCTTGCGAACGCCCAATCACAGAACGGATGGGGGAGTGTCGTCGATGTCAGACATTTACGTAAACATGACGGGTACATTTTTAAATCATTTTTTGATCAAATTAATTCATTCATTAGTTTCTTATTCACATTATTGCTTAATTATTTTCTATTAAGAAAGTTATTCAAGAATAAAAACTTTGAAGGCAATAATTCCATATATTGGTGTAGATTTATATGTATTTGTCTCTGGACTCTGTAAAGCTGAACAACACGGCGTCTATATTATAGAGAAATATTAAATAACAGCATAAATGCATATTAAGAACTGCATACAGAAGAGTTTCTTATACAAATGAATGAATATAAATAAGCAGTTGCATTTACGTCATGACAAATGAACGCATTACAAACATAAGTATCTATTGCGTAATGCTCGGGTGGCATATCAACATATAAAATGCAGAACATTAAAAACTTGCCGCTCCAGTTCCACATATCTACAATGGGAAAACAAGTGTGGTTGACTTCATGCGGCGATGCGCAGACTGAACAGCGAATGACAACAAAGTACCGCGAGAGTGATTAGAAAGCACCTCTTGCTCTTTCCGTTTCCGCCAGGGAATTTTTTAAGATTTTAAAGTCATTATTATCACTTAGTATCTCATGATCTCACAAACTAAGTCGATATTTTGAATAAGTATCTCATAATAATGAAAAATAAGTTGAAATTTTGACTTAGTAACTCATAATAAAGACTTAAATAAAAAAAAATCCAATCCCTGAATTTTTGCCGTTTTTCTAAATATTAGGTATGATGACAAAATTTTCAAACACCCCTAATCTCAAAATGGATCACATGAATAGACAGAGCTGAAATTTCCCTTTCCGACGACACCTGAATTGTGAAAATCAGTTGAGGATTGCGAAAGTTATGATATTTATAATACCGAGGAATATAGTAAAATAATTAACATTAACTCCAATAGAAGTCGTGTGACCGAAAATGCTTATTATTCACACATTTTTGCTTGTAACTTCCTTATTTTATCAGATAGTTGCATGAAATTTGAATAGAAGGTAGGATTTTGTTAGTTCTTTAAAATGAAATCATGAAAATATACTGTTTTAGCTGGAATGGGCATCAGACCCATGGTACCTCACTCAAAACACATACAATTAATAAGCGTTCATTCATATTCATAAACATTTGTTTTGAGAATACAAGAGAAAAAAAACAATACACATCAAAATTAATTGCTAATTCATATTCATACAACACATATGATGTGCATATTAAACTACATAGCATGACTAATTGAGTGAAATTTCAAGAAAAACACCGTCAGAATGAGTTGAATACAGACGATGTTTTTTTTAGAACGGCGCCTGCAGTACATTCGCTAATCTACCCGCCACAAATGTGACTTCACAATTTCCGCGATTTAGTTAAATACTTTCTCCTCGATGGATTTCGATGGAATTTCGTAAGTAACAAGATAAGACCTATGTATTTAGGTCCAACTACCTTTCATTAGTGTCCAAAGCTTAGATGAAGCCCACCGACCGGTTGAACGCAACGCAAATTTTCTGAAAGCCGCGGTGACCTGAAATCACAATAGGACTGAAATCCCGAAGTGTCCAACGCTTCAGGGGCTTGCACTCGATGTAGTTATCGTCGTATTCTGGAAAAACATACTCCCACCAGGCGGCCAGGAGAAGATATTGAATGACACACACATTTTAGTACCGCGCAGTTGGAACACAATTTTGAGTCAGAATGTTCGCCGCGAGTGGTTACGATGTCATCTTACCTATAAATATGATGTCCATTGATGAAACCAGAACTAACCAAAGGTTGTCCATTAAAGGAATATATCATGGTTTCACGCCGCTGTCTTCACACAGAAGTGAAGATAAAAAGTTCCTCACGCATCACTGATACATAAAGATATACTTTTTAATAGTGGTGGGCCGTTAACGGTGTTAACGCAGTGAGACTATTATCGCGCGTTAAAAAAAATGTTGCCGTTAATCTATTCTCAAAGTTGGTTTGGGAGCTGGGTCTATACTACGCAAGCTATGATAACTTTCACCTTGATATTTTAGCGCGGATGTATACCAGCTTAACTGCACTGCACGGGGCGAGAACGAGATTTTTCAACTCGCGTGATTCGCGTCATTCGCGGAAGCAGAAGCCGCCTCATCATCTCATAACCAGGGCTTCATTCGCGCGATTCGCGCAGCAAGTAGGTCTATTGCCTCTTTGCATTAACACATAAATCACTCGCGCTTGACGCGCCATTCGCGTTTGGTCTGAACACAACATAACGTTACTGTGAAATTACCGCATCAAACGCGACGTGCTAACATGGATGCAGCTATGAAGCCGCCGGGTTTGCTTCAGGGAATATTAATTTTTAAGAAGCTTCCCAATAGAAACATCGACAAGACTAAGGTTGTTTGCACCTTGTGCAATGCGGAATTGGTTTAAAAAAAACACTTTCTCTCAACAGGTAGTGGTCTAGCTTTAGTTGAAACCAGTAACTTTGTATTGAGATCTAATGTATTATGGCTCCTGTATGACATATCGCTTGTTGCTCCCTCACTCTTTGTAAATCGCTTTGGATAAAAGCGTCTGCTAAATGACTAAATGTAAATGTACTGTAGGAGCTCTTTCAGTCTCAAGTACCACCTAAACGGAAATCATCCCTTAGCTAATGCGGAAGTAAACACAAGTTCATCTTATTGAACATAATTTAATTTTCATCACCAATTATCATAGTAGAACAGCTTTCTCAAGCAGTTTGTGATGCATTTTGGAAACAGGAGATGAGCCCCTGGTCTAATGCGCCACCTTGCTTGAGAAACTCGTTCTCAAAGACTTACTTTTAGTCATTATTTGAGTAGCACACATATTCTGAATGCCTTCGGCAGAATTCAAATGAGCCATTTTAATCTAGATTAATCTAGATTAAAAAAATTAATCTATGCCCACCACTACTTTTTAAACACGACAGAAAAAACATGTAAGCGGTACAGGCAATACAACTGCGTCTTGCACAAGAAGACAAACAAACTTTGTCTCAATCAACTAGTAACACAATAAGCTTGTTATAATCAAAATAATACATTTCCATATAAATGGAGTTTAACGGGGGCTGATTACAGCATCTTATCTGCAGCGCTGTCGTTTGGGTCGCCCGACACTCAGCAGTGAAATCAGCATTCAAATAAATCCACGTGTATAATCTAAGAAACACTTCCTGACGCGTGGATGTGAGTGTACAGCCCCGGGCTCGTATTGTGTGTTTTCTTATTGTGTACTTGGTGAACACATTCAAGATGTGTCCTAACATCTTCAGAGACATCAGATAATGTGACTGCAGTCCAGTGTTGAGCTGTGTGGCCGGAGAGTCAGAAAACACTGATCCTGTGTGTTGTTCTTCGGACACTTGGTCAGCAACAAAAGAGTTGTGCTCTTGTCAATACGGCAACTAACGTTACCCGAAGAGCCCCGTGCGGTTGAGTTGACATTGACAGGTGTTCAGAGACATTTGGTCTGGTCATTTTCCGCAGTCTCGTTCTCTCCTGGTCACGTCAACTTTATTTATAAAGCGCAAGTTTCATTGTTACATAATAGCTGAACACGAAACATATCGACTATAAGATAAACATTTAGGGCCCTATTTTAACGATCTGAAACGCAAGTGTCAAAGCGCGAAGCGCAAGTAACTTTGTGGGCGGGTCTCGGCGCTGTTGCTATTTTCCCGGCGGGATAAATGGCTCTTGCGCCCGGCGCAAATCTAAAATGGGTTGGTCTGAAGTAGCTTCATTATTCATAGGTGTGGTTTGTGCGTAACGTGAAATAAACCAATCAGAGCGTCATCCAACATTCCCTTTAAAAGCAGGTGCGCAAGTTCCATTATGGATTGCTATTATTATGGCGTATTTACCAGGCGCAAAAATATGAGCAAGCTCAACTTAACTGGTAAGTTGAAGACTAAGGTTTTTAATGCACTTACATTATGGTAAAGGTGATTTCACAGTCTTTTTTTTCAGTCTTTCAGTTTTTTCAGTTTTTCAGTCTTTCAGTTTTTTCAGTTTTTCAGTCGATTTTTTTTCCTGGTTCTTGACGGACAAACCAATTTGTCAGATGTCCTTATATACATATATGTCTTATTGCCACTATTGGGCAAACAGGTCTGATCCTTAATTACTACAATTAGCCTGAATAATTTGTAAGCTAGATCTATGCATATTTTTTCACATCTTCGTGGCACACCACAATGATTTCCGTCATCTCATGTGTTAATATTTTTTTAGTGTAACAATTTATGATTTGCAAAAATAACTGTTGCATCTGTGTAGATTACATGAGCAAAGTGTATGCGCGTTGTGTACGCTATACATTATGGTCAAGCATGCGCACTTAAAATAGCATAATGAACAACGCGCAACGCTCCACTGACTTTAGACTAGGTTTTTTCTGGTCAGTGGCGCAATTGTTTAATGGAACAGCAAAATAGCACCAGGGATTGTTTGCGCCGGAACACGCCTCCTTTTTTGCGCTGAACCGCCCAGGGAGCGCAAGTTCATTCACTAGTTTAGCGACGTGCTTCTGTGGAGGGAAAAGCGCGCTTTGCGCGGGTGCAAAATAGGAATGACACATGCGTCGGTGTACAAAGTCAATTGCGCTGGGTGCAAGATAGGGCCCTTAAAGTTACACAAGTAAAAACAAAAATAGGTGAAAACACAGAAAACAGACACAGCCACAGACACACTAACGGGGCCAACGTTACCCGGAATTAAAGCTCCAGTATGTAATAATTTTGTAATAAAATTTCAGAAAATAACTTGCACAGTGTGATATATTTCCTCCAGTTGTGTACTTACAATATTTCAAAAGTCTCTAAAGATTTTTTATTTCAGAGAAATTCCGATTTTAAATAACTGGCCGTCCCGGAAAAGAAATGTCGCCTCTCAGTGACGCAATGTCCGCTCTATACTTTGTTCCGGTGTAGACCAGAATATCACATGGTCAAATGCGGAAGTGGTTGTTATGGATCACGATTACTCTTTGGCGAGTATTGAAGTGCCAGTAAAACGGAAGCGTCCATATTTGGATACACGCAGACTGTGTGACAAACGGAGGAATAAAACCAGGATAAATATCGGCCAGGCGTTTTCGAGATGGAGAGAGCTGCGCGACAATCTTGGACTTGACAGAGACTCTGCTCTCGCGAGTGTATTGATAGACAGGTAAGCAAATCAATTATTTATTTTAGAACGATTGGTTTGAGCACGTTAAACAACACGGCATTAACCATAAACACGTAACACTGCACAACATTAACCCAACAAAACATTTAACAAATAGCTGTAAGTTGTAACGGGATAATATAGCATAACATTTCACGTTCCTTGCAGTTCATTAATTATGATGACATAAAATAATACGATCAGATATACAGGTAATACAAAAACAAATAAATTACCTCATCCGTGATCATGATTCGTTTATCCAATTTAGATACATCGCTATGGCGAAAACGCATTTAAAACGACATCTCCCATCGTCACCTGCTTCATAGCGTCATCAAGCTTCGCCTTTGTTATTGTTGGAAATGCGCCCTCTTGTGGTCAAATACCAAGGTTACATACTGCAGCTTTAAACAGATGGCCGGAGGAGAAGAAGGAACACAAGTCCATTAGATAGGCATTTCACAACCTTTAATAGCGGTTTTCACCAGCGCTCTTTTAATACACATACAAAGCAGCGGGTACAGAAACGGGACAACAAACACTCACAAACCGTCACAAACAAAGAAAATAATGTACACATGTGGTCAGCGGTAGAGCTAAAACGACCATCACTCTCCTTCACCTCTCTGTGACAGCGCGTACTCACACACGAGCCCTCGCATGCGCATCACAGCAGCATAGTCATCAGGCATCTTAAAGGCACATGCACACTTTTAAACATTACAACACACACTCCGATTCAAACTCCACACACAAAAGACTCCACACACAAAATATGCACACACAACACTCGCACACAAACGGACGCTCAGACACACACAACACGCGCACGCACTAAACACACACACACAAACACGCACACACACAGACTTTCATACACCTGCACACATACACACAAACACGCACACACACAGACACTCATACACACGCACAGACACACACACACACAATATGCACACGCACTAACACACACACACACACACATAACACGCACACACACTGATGCTTAGACACACGTACAGACATGCGCAACACACACACACACACACACACAATATGCACATGCAGTGACACATACAAACGCACACGGACACTCAGACACACACAATATATGCACACGCAGTAATACACACAAACTCGCGCACACACACAGACGCTCAGAAACACACACAACACAAGCGTGCTCTAAACACACAAACATGCACACACACAGACGCTCAGAAACACAAACAACACACGTACACACACACAGTGGTTATCACTGAGAAGCACACATTTAAGATAAATTCCTAAAGTCAATATTCATTTAAGTGAAACTTTAAAATTGTAATTCTAAGTGTGTGAATGTCTTTGATTCAGAGAAAGATGGCCAGTGAGCGTTTCTGTGCTTGGTTCCAACGTTCAAGAGACGTTCACATGTAAAATGTGCATGTGATGGTGTGGAGCTCTTCAGGGACGTGGCAGTTACACGCCGGACGACAAATGGATGCTTAAAGACTGTCTTAAGCTGATTACTGCCCCTCCTCGGGGACACGGCGTCCCGTTCAGCCACATTATCCTGCTCCTGTTGATTTATTGGCCACAGAAAACGCACCTCCACCGACTGCAGGAAGTCTCGCTTCTAATCCCGTCAGTTTCCTGAGGTCATCTCCAGTCCATGAAACGTCTGCCAAAGCTTCCAGCGCTAAAGGAACCGTGTGTAATATCATCAGTTGAACATGAGGCGCGTCTGATGGGCTGAAGCATCATGAAGAAATAAAAGCATGAATGTAGTTGCCTCGCTGATGTGTCCACACGATGAGTGATCGTGACCTGAGGCACCCTCAGAAGTGCGCGTTGTGTATCTTCTGACAGCGTTTCCATTCTCTCGCTGTCTCTCGTTACAGAACCACAACCATCATTTCTCAAGATGGACTCATCGACCAGGGCTGATCAAATATAATGGCGAGAAAAACAGGTGTGGATCAATGGGTATTATAGATCTTCTGTATCTAGATCACATCCCGATCATCAGTTTGTCCGTCACTATTTCAGATGTCAGCCTCTAAATGACCTTCAGATGAATCATGAAAAGCCAATGTTTCCTCCTAGCACGTCTTTCTACAGAGTCTTTGTACAGCGTTAGCATGAGCCCAATGTCGTGTGGTTTCTGATGCAGGGCTGAAGAGGCCAGCGGTCCACAGGTCAGCAGTATCTCATGACCGATCGCTGACGTCTGCTGGTGCCCACAGCCTTCCAGAAGTTTCCCTCAACATAAACAAGGCCTTCTCGGAAGGATCACGTTCAGTCAGAGTTCAGGTTAGTTTTGCAACAGTCTTTTAGCAAATTTGCACATTTCACTGAAGCTAGAAAAGACTGGGTTGGATGACGGTGAAATTTTCACAGATGACTGTTAAAGGAGAAGCTCTTTGATATCACTTATGTCTCGTAAAGGATAAATATCGAGTCATGGTAGAACATATTACATCTGGAGGTAGTTCAGTAAATTAGAGGAATCTGTGATGTAAGGCTGATAATCCATCCAATCAATGTGGCCCCTCTGATCTCACTGTGTTTTTCTGGTCTCACTTTGTCTCCTCTGGTCTCAATGTGGCTCTTCTGGTCTCACTGTGGCTCCTCTGGTCTCACTGTGTTTCTTCTGGTCTCACTGTGGCTCCCCTGGTCTCACTGTGTTTCTTCTGGTCTCACTGTGGCTCCTCTGGTCTCACTGGGATCATCCGTTCTTACTTCTCTGGTCTCACTTTGTCTCCTCTGGTCTCAATGTGGCTCTTCTGGTCTCACTGTGTCTCCTCTGGTCTCAATGTGGCTCTTCTGGTCTCACTGTGGCTCCTCTGGTCTCACTGTGTCTCCTCTGGTCTCAATGTGGCTCTTCTGGTCTCACTGTGGCTCCTCTGGTCTCACTGTGTTTCTTCTGGTCTCACTGTGGCTCCTCTGGTCTCACTGGGATCATCCGTTCTTACTCCTCTGGTCTCACTGTGTTTCTTCTGGTCTCACTGTGGCTCCTCTGGTCTCACTGGGATCATCCGTTCTTACTCCTCTGGTCTCACTGTTTCTTCTGGTCTCACTCTGTCTCCTCTGGTCTCACTGGGATCATCCGTTCTTACTCCTCTGGTCTCACTGTGTCTCCTCTGGTCTCAATGTGGCTCTTCTGGTCCCACTGTGGATCATCTGGTCTTACTCCTCTGGTCTCACTGTGTCTCCTCTGGTCTCAATGTGGCTCTTCTGGTCTCACTGTGGCTCCTCTGGTCTCACTGTGTTTCTTCTGGTCTCACTGTGGCTCCTCTGGTCTCACTGGGATCATCCGTTCTTACTCCTCTGGTCTCACTGTGTTTCTTCTGGTCTCACTGTGGCTCCTCTGGTCTCACTGGGATCATCCGTTCTTACTCCTCTGGTCTCACTGTTTCTTCTGGTCTCACTCTGTCTCCTCTGGTCTCACTGGGATCATCCGTTCTTACTCCTCTGGTCTCACTGTGTCTCCTCTGGTCTCAATGTGGCTCTTCTGGTCTCACTGTGGATCATCTGGTCTTACTCCTCTGGTCTCACTGTGTCTCCTCTGGTCTCAATGTAGCTCCTCTGATCTTACTGTGGCTCCTCTGGTCTCACTGTGGCTCCTCTGGTCTCACTGTGGCTCCTCTGGTCTCACTGTGGCTCCTCTGGTCTCACTGTGTTTCTTCTGGTCTCACTGTGGTTCTTCTAGTCTCATGGTGACTCCACTGATCTTACTGTGGTTCTACTGAACCCGTCGCTCAGATCTAAAGGTCTTTTTTGAGATTTACTCTTTTCTACATAGTGTAAATGACATATTTAATGATTCTAAGAAATGTTTACTAAACTGCTAGAGAGAAATGTAAGATTTATAAAATAATCATATTTAAATGATTTTTATTTCTTATTGAAAGCTTGTGAAGCTCTGAAATGTAATTCAATATTTGTACACTATGTAGATTTTAGACATTATCCCTCAATGATATTACAACCCAGTCTCAAGGCAGTTTGTGGCAAAAGCACGACATTTCATGAACACGACCTAACAGGAGCAGTTTAAATCATAACAAAACATATGAATGAGACTGTAGAAATCAGGAATTCACACAAATAACCCACCTTGTAAAGAAGTATAAATTCCATCAGATTGCGTTTATATATATTTATACACTGACACTGTGTGTGTGCGTGTGTGATCTTTCCGAGGACAAAAGGTCTGAAATGAAAAGCATCTTACGACCCCTTTTCCAAACAGCGTTTAGTTTGCTACTCAATGAAGAGCACAGTGAAACTAATAAAGTAAATGTGCTGGAGCTGCTGTAATATTCTCATCCAGCAGCCCGAGGGCACAAGCAGACGCACAAACTCTGTTAACAATAGACACACACGCACGCATCGCTGGCTTCCTCCTGACAGATGCGCAAGACCCCTGTCGGCCTCTCCCGTCACTGAGGCGGATCGGCCGCCGCCGGCAACGATTGCCTCTGACGTGTACGACCTTTGAACCTCAACCCCTGCCTCTCGCAGCTGCCGTTGACGGAAAACGCTTGCAACGTTTCTGCTTTAAGGTAACAATGAAGTCGAACGAGTAAAGAGAAGTCACGTGTCTGCAGTTGCCGCTGGCCGAGACGTCTCACTGGTGCTGGCCAGCTGCCCGTCTGTCTGTCTTTCTGTCTGTCTGAGCTCTAGAGTCACACAGATGGCAGGTGTTCACACACACATGCTAGTTACACTAAATGATGAATTGTATATAAGATCAAAAGTCACCAGTGAGACACAACGTGCCTGGAGAACAGGAAGACAGAAAGAAAGAAATGTATAAAATAAATCAAAATCATGAACTGTATATAAATGTTCCCTCATACAAAACGCAAACGTCACAAAAATGATTTATTCTCATTTGCTTAAATAGCAACAGAAAAACTCAACGAGTGTGTTTTCACTACTTTTAACAAAATAAGAACAATAGAAAGAGTCTGATAACGACAGTCCAAAGAGAGAGTGATGACAAATTAACAGAACTGTGTAAGAAACACCCTCACATTAGTGTTAACTCTTGTTTTCCTAATTAAATGCAATATAGTACAAAGTGTAGTGTTAAAGCATACATGCGTAAAAAATATGAAAATATAAAACACAATGCTGATGACCATTAAACGCATCATCACAGGCATGTGAAAAAGGTCTATATACTCCATACTGAAGCTTTATTTAATACACACTGTGAACAACTGCATCTCTCTCGCACATCTTCATTAGTTTCTGTGATTTATTTACTCTGTTTTTCCACCTCCTGATATTTCCACTTTCATTTTCCTCTTTTATTGCTCAGTCCTCTACCTCTCTCTCTCTCTCCCTCCCACTCTTGCTCGCTCCCTCTCTCCATCTCTCTCTCCCTCTCTCGCTAGCTCTCTGGTCTCTCTGATGTCCGGTCTCTCTCTCTCTTTGGTCTCTCTCTGGTCTCTCTCTCTCTGGTCTCTCTCTGGTCTCTCTCTCTGGTCTCTCTCTCTCTGGTCTCTCTCCCTCTGGTCTCTCTGGTCTCTCTCTCTGTCTCTCTTTCTGGTCTCTGGTCTCTCTCTCTGGTCTCTCTCTCTGGTCTCTCTCTCTCTCTCTCTGGTCTCTCTCTGATCTCTCTCTGGTCTCTCTCCCTCTGATCTCTCTGGTCTCTCTCTCTCTGGTCTCTCTCTGGTCTCTCTCCCTCTGATCTCTCTGGTCTCTCTCTCTCTCTCTCTCTCTCTCTCTCTCTCTCTCTGGTCTCTCTGGTCTCTCTCTGGTCTCTCTCTCTCTCTCTCCCTCTGGTCTCTATGGTCTCTCTCTGGTCTCTCTCTGGTCTCTCTCTCTCTCAAGATTCAAGATTCAAAGGAACTTTTTGGCATGATAAAAGAAAATGTACATTGCTAAAGCACAAGATTAAATATAAACATGCAGAAATACAGATTAAGATAAAAAATAAAATAAAATAGAATAAAATTAAATGTGTATAAGTAAAAACCTATATATATACATCTCAATATAAACAGAAAAAGAGTTTTAATTAAAGTTCTCAATGAGGGTGACAGTGTCAGTTTGTGTGTGTTGTCCTGTCAGTGTTGTGTTGTGTTGTGCCGGTTGTTCTTTGGTCGTGGCAGGACTTGACATATCTTGCAGCAGGTTTGAGCTTCTTGACTTTTCTCCCAGTATGTATGAGATCTTGTCCTTTTGTTGAAACTGGTCAAAGTCTTTGTGTAAGTTTGTAAACTGGGGGAAGAATGTTTCTCTGATGTGTGTGTAGTTGGGACAGGAGAGGAGAAAGTGCAGCTCTGTTTCCACTTGATTGTGTGTGCAGTGTGGACACAGTCGCTCTTCTCTCGGTGTCCATGTGTGTCTGTGTCTGCCCGTCTCTACAGTGAGCTGGTGATCACTGAGTCTGTACATGCTCAACACTTTTCTTAGTTTAGGGTCTGATACGCTTGTGAGCTATTCTGACACTTTATATTCTCTCTTTAGTGACAGATAGCATTCCAGTTTACTTTGCTGAGCTGTTGCTTCTTTCCAGTGTTTGAGATATTTCTCTTTTTGTCTTTTCATCATTTGGTTTAGTCTGGCTGGGGTTTGGGGTTGACTTGGGCATGTTTGGGGTTGTAGAGTTAGTTGTGAGATCAGTTGGATGAAGGGGTTTCTCTCTGGGCTCAGCTCTTGATGACTTAAGGCTTTGTGATGGCGTGTGTCTGTGTCGCTGTTCTTAAGGTGTGTGTAGAATTTTAAAGCTCTTTTTTGTATTTTAATGATTAGAGGATACAGTCCTAATTCTGCTCTGCAGGCGTTGTTTGGAGTTTTTCTCTGTACCCGTAGAATGTTTTTACACATTTCTGTTTGCAGAATCTCTATTGGGTGTTTGTCCCATCTGGTGAACTCTTGGTTGGCGAGAGGACCCCAAACCTCACTTCCATACAGCGCGATTGGTTCTATAATTGACTGTATTATTTTCAGCCAGATTACGGTTGGGATGTCAATTTTGATATTCTTTTTGATTGCGTAAAAGGCTCTTCGTGCCTTGTCTCTCAGGTCATTCACAGCCCTGTTTAAGTTATCTGTGTTACTCAAGTCTTTTTAAGGTTAACCGATAGGCCCCATGTTTGGCAGAAAGTGTGCAGGGTGTCCAGATGTTGCTGTAGACCCTCTTTTGTGGGTGACAGCAGCACCAGATCGTCTGCAAACAGGAGGCATTTCACTTCAGTGTCTTGTAAGGTCGGACCGGGTGCTGGTGACTGTTCTAGAGCTCCAGCTAATTCATTCATGTAAATGTTAAATAGTGTAGGACTTAGACTACAGCCCTGTCTCACTCCACGACTCTGGGAGAGAAAGTCTGTGTGCTTGTTGCCAATTTTAACTGCAAATGTGTTATTGGTGTACATTGATTTGATGATGTCGTAGGTTTTTCCTCCGATGCCGCATTGAATCAACTGAAGAAAAAGTCCCTCATGCCAGATTGAGTCAAAAGCTTTTTTGAAGTCAACAAAGCATGAGTAGAGCTTTCTATTCTTTTGGTTTGTTTCTTTGTCAATTAAGGTACGAAGAGTGTATATATGATCGGATGTGCGGTATTTGGGTTGGAAACCAATTTGGCATTTTCTCAGGATGTTTTGGTTGTTAGATATTGGATAAGTCTGCTGTTAAGAATGTTACAGAGGAGTTTACCTAGGTTGCTGTTTACACATATTCCGCCGTAATTATTAGGGTCCAATTTGTCTCCACTTTTATGGCTTGGAGTTATGAGACCTTGGTTCCAGATTGTGGGAAATATACCTGTACTTAAGATGATATTAAACAGTTTG
>NC_079542.1:36369911-36517411 GCF_015846415.1 Triplophysa dalaica
AGGAGAAAGTGCAGCTCTGTTTCCACTTGATTGTGTGTGCAGTGTGGACACAGTCGCTCTTCTCTCGGTGTCCATGTGTGTCTGTGTCTGCCCGTCTCTACAGTGAGCTGGTGATCACTGAGTCTGTACATGCTCAACACTTTTCTTAGTTTAGGGTCTGATACGCTTGTGAGCTATTCTGACACTTTATATTCTCTCTTTAGTGACAGATAGCATTCCAGTTTACTTTGCTGAGCTGTTGCTTCTGTCCAGTGTTGGAGATATTTCTCTTTTTGTCTTTTCATCATTTGGTTTAGTCTGGCTGGGGTTTGGGGTTGACTTGGGCATGTTTGGGGTTGTAGAGTTAGTTGTGAGATCAGTTGGATGAAGGGGTTTCTCTCTGGGCTCAGCTCTTGATGGCTTAAGGCTTTGTGATGGAGTGTGTCTGTGTCGCTGTTCTTAAGGTGTGTGTAGAATTTTAAAGCTCTTTTTTGTATTTTAATGATTAGAGGATACAGTCCTAATTCTGCTCTGCAGGCGTTGTTTGGAGTTTTTCTCTGTACCCGTAGAATGTTTTTACACATTTCTGTTTGCAGAATCTCTATTGGGTGTTTGTCCCATCTGCTGAACTCTTGGTGGGCGAGAGGACCCCAAACCTCACTTCCATACAGCGCGATTGGTTCTATAATTGATTGTATTATTTTCAACCAGATTACGGTTGGGATGTCAATTTTGATATTCTTTTTGATGGCGTAAAAGGCTCTTCGTGCCTTGTCTCTCAGGTCATTCACAGCCTTGTTTAAGTTTCCGGTGTTACTAATGTTTATACCAAGATATGTGTAGTTCTTGGTGTGTTCTTGGGGCACGTTGTTTAGTTTGAAACGGTGATGTTGATTTTGGCTACTGGGCTTTTTTTGGAATATCATGACTCGAGTCTTCTTAAGGTTAACCGATAGGGCCCATGTTTGGCAGAAAGTGTGCAGGGTGTCCAGATGTTGCTGTAGACCCTCTTTTGTGGGTGACAGCAGCACCAGATCGTCTGCAAACAGGAGGCATTTCACTTCGGTGTCTTGTAAGGTCGGACCGAGTGCTGGTGACTGTTCTAGAGCTCCAGCTAATTCATTCATGTAAATGTTAAATAGTGTAGTGTAATGTAGGACTGGTTTGTTTCTTTGTCAATTAAGGTACGAAGAGTGTATATATGATCGGATGTGCGGTATTTGGGTTGGAAACCAATTTGGCATTTTCTCAGGATGTTTTGGTTGTTTAGATATTGGATAAGTCTGCTGTTAAGAATGTTACAGAGGAGTTTACCTAGATTACTGTTTACACATATTCCGCGGTAATTATTAGGGTCGAATTTGTCTCCACTTTTATGGATTGGAGTTATGAGACCTTGGTTCCAGATTGTGGGAAATATACCTGTACTAAAGATGATATTAAACAGTTTGAGGATGGCGAGTGTAAGTTTTTGGTCTGCGTGTTTAATCATCTCGTTTAGGATACCGTCGATACCACTTGCTTTTTGGGATTTAAGTTTTGGTATATTTTGTTCTAGCTCAGCGAGTGTAATTGGATAGTCTAAAGGGTTTTGGTAATCTTTAATTGTTGACTCCAGAGTGCATAGTTTGTTGTGTAGGTTAGTTTGTTCATGGTTCTTGGTTATTTTACTAAAGAGGTTTGAGAAGTGCTTTATCCATACGTCTCCGTTCTGAATGGGAAGATCTTCATGGTGGGGTTTGTTAAGTGTGCTCCAATGTTCCCAGAAGCGATTTGTTTCTAGAGATTGTTCAATTGCTTTTAACTGGTTTTGTGTATCTTGTTTCTTTTTCTTCCTTAGTGTTTCCTTATATTGTTTAACTTTTTCATGGTAGAGTTGGCGTGTGTTTACATTGTCAGCATCTCTGTGTTTCTGATTTGATAGAATTCTTACTTCTTTTCTAAGGTTTTTACACTCCTTATCAAACCATTTCTCATTTACAGGCTTTTTGTTTGGTTTTGTGTTAGTGGGTTTTAGGTCAGATAGGGTTGCAGATATTGTAAAAATTGGGTTAATCCTGTCTACTGCTAAATTTACACCTTCACTATCATGTGGAAATGGGGTATCGAGGAATTTATTCAGTAGGATTTGAATTTTTGGTTCACGAGTTATGCTTTTGTATGTATCTTCGCAATTTTGTTTCCACCTGAAAGTTTGTTTTAGGGTTTGGAGGTGAGTTTGTTTTGATGCCTCTGTGGTTTTGGATCTATTGAGGTAGAGAGTGATTTTACTGTGATCTGACAATGGGGATGGTGGGCTAACTGTGAACGCTCTCAGGGAGTTAGGATTCAGATCCGTGATGAAATAGTCTACCGTACTGTTACCCAGCTTAGAACTATAGGTGTACCTACCGTATGAATCTCCTCGTAGTCGTCCATTGACCATGTACAGACCCAGTGTGCGACAAAGATGGAGAAGTCTTAATCCATTTTTGTTTGTTGTTTTATCGTAGTTCAGTCTTTGTGTGTGTGTAGGTATGGAAAGGACATCTCCTCCTGGAATGTGTTTGTCTCCCTTGGAGTGAACCGAGTCTGATTCTTCACCTGTCCTGGCATTTAGGTCACCGCAGATCAGAACATTGCCCTGTGACTGAAAGTAGTTGATCTCCTCTTCCAGGATCGTGAAACTGTCCTCATTGAAGTAGGGTGACTCTGCTGGAGGGATGTAGGTTGCACACAGGAAGATATTCTTATCTGTTGAAGTGATGGTCTTGTTGATTTCTATCCATGTGTAAAACTGGCCAGTTTTAGTCATTTTTATTGAGTGGGCGTATTCGGACTTATACCAGATCAGCATTCCGCCTGAGTCTCTTCCCTGGGTGACACCAGGCAGTTTGACGGATGGAATGATGAATTCTCTGTAGTTTGTAGGGCGACCAGTGGGTCCGTCTCCTCTACTCCATGTCTCCTGTAGGATGAGGATGTCTGAGTTTTTTGTTTCAGAGCTGAAGTCTATGTTTTTGCTTTTCAGTCCAAAAGCAGATGACCTCAGGCCTTGAATATTCCAACATGATATTGTAAATGATTTGTTATCCATAAGTTATTTATTTGTTTATTGCGGATTTTGTCTTAATACAGTAGGTGTGAGCAGATCAGGTTCAGCATCTGATGGATGTCTTTTAGCTCGGCTGTTGGAGCTTGTGCAGATGTCGGTGTGGAGTTTCTGCTCACTGTCTGGGCAAAGCTTAGGCTGCTGGAGTTCTGTTGCATATGCCGGGTGGGGGGTGTAGGCAGCAGGGGTGGTGCTCTGGTCTGTTGGCTGTTGTTTTGGCAAGGAGGGTGGCCCAGTCTCTGGCTGTTTTTTGAAGGTGCGGTGTGGTTCATCCATGGTCTGGGTAGGGACTGCCTTGCTCTGTTGCTTCTAGGGGGGTTGTTTGTGTTGCGGTTTAGAGCAACATCTTTTAATTTCTTTGCAAAGATGGGGACAGACGCTCTGTACAGGTGTACATGGTCATAGAGGCATGTGAGGTCCCAGGTGGGATGATGTGCCAGGTGCACTTGAGGTTTGAGTGCACAAGTTCTAGAGAGATTTGCGTTTATTTGTTGAATTGTGTCTGGGTGGAAGTCTTTCCGTGGTAGCAGTGTCGAGATGGTGACTTTGGCATTTGGGAAGGTGGTTGTAGCTTTTTCGATTACCCTTTCCAGTGCTGTGGCCACTCTTTCTTGTTGTGCTCTCAGGTCGTTTGTGCCAGTGTGGATTATAATGTGGCTTGGTGATCCTAGGTTGTCCTCGTTTAGTAGTCTGAGGGCACTGTGCGTGTTGGGGCACCAGAGTTTGGACAACCTTTGTTTGGGGAAGAGCTTTTTTTCGTCTATGAATTTCCCATTTGAGTCTATCAGAAGGACAATATCTGTTTTCTGTGAGTCCTCGGTGGGTGTTGGAGTGTTGTCAGGTTCATTGCGTTGATCTGTACTGGGCAAAGGGTTTGGTGAAGATGGTGAGTTTTGGCTGGGTTGTGACAATGAGGTCTGTGAGCTGTGGTCCGTTTGAAGGGTGACCTGTTGTTCTGGACCATTTTTGGAGATGAGGGCTGTGAGGTGGGTATCTTTTTCATGCTTCAGTTCTCTTATCTCCTCTCTTAAAGCGGTTAGCTGGGTCCGGTGACTCTCTGTCTGCTGTGTGAGCTGGGTTTCCAGTGATGCCAGCTGAACCTTGAGCCTCTCCCTCCCTTGCACTAGCTGCTTCACTTCGGCCTGAAGTGAAGACAGTTCTTTCCTGGTGTTGTCTCCCTCTTTTTGTTTGGCTGTGGGTTTGTTGCCGGATTGGTCTGGGCTTTGTATGGTTTGGAGAGAAAGGGTAATTTCTCTGAGCTGTACTAGTTCCCCCTCCAGGGCTGTAAATCTCTCTCTCATGTCAGTACAGTAGCAATGTGAATGGAGGTCCTTTGTTTGTTCTGCGTTAGGAAGATCTGTATGTTCTTGCTGATCATCAGAAACTGGGGTTCTGTCTGATTCCTCTGTGGTGAGTTGCTCATTGTCGGGTTCCAGTTGTAATCTTCCTTTTATACTGAGGAAGTTTTGTTCGAAAAGTCCTTGAGTGCTTTTCACTACAACTATCCCTGTTGTTTTGTAGATGTTAACATTGATCATTGTTACATCATGCTCATTTTTAATTTTTAGCTGGAAACCCCCACAGATGCCTTTTCTTTCAGCGTTTGGGAATTCTGAGATGATGGCTTTGTGCCATGAATGAGGTCGGCTGGTGTAGAAAATCAGGTTACTGGTGCTACCATCTTTATGAAGGTCTGCGAATAAAGTCTCTGAGTTTTCTGTGAGTCTTTTGTTTTTGTAGACTTTCCTTGCTGTATCGTTCGTAACCTCTTTTGGGTAGTGTAGAGGAATGGCCTCCACACATTGGGGTTGTGCACTCATGATGAAATGGGCCGTTCACACCTGTGTGGGCGTTGGTTAAGGAATCTCCTTTGTTTGGTCCAGTCGTTTTCTCACCTTCCAATTCACACCTCTGCGGCGTGGGTCATGTGGTTGAGCAGAGTTTGCTGCCTCAGTAACACTATTGTATCTTTGAGTAAAACTTTTAGTTTCTTTTCTTTTGCTTGTTTTGTTTGTTTGATTGTAGTTATTGTCGAGTATTCGGCACAAATTGATGGTAAAGTACTTATTTTGGTACCTGGTAGAAGAAAGTCCTTGATAATCTAGTTCTCTTGTTATTTTTGGTTTGTTTGTAGAGCAGGATTGTTGGGTCGGTGTCCTTTGTGTCCTTTGTGTCCTTTTCTGATATTTTGTTCCGGAAATCCAGATTAAGAGTAAAAGTTTGATTTAAAAAACAACAGGTTCCGTTAATGAAGGTTTGTGTATGTCTCCTTTGTAAAAAATTCCAAGGAATTTCAGGTTAATCCAGTAGTAAAATATGTTTGTTGCAGGAGCTCAAGAGTGTGTGACCTCTCTCTCTGACCTCGCTCTCTCTCTCTCTCTCTCTGTATCTCTCTGTATCTCTCTCTGTCTCTCTCTCTGTATCTCTCTATCTCTCTATCTCTCTGTCTGGTCTCTCTCTCTGTCTCTCTCTCTCTCTGTCTCTCTCTCTCTCTCTATCTCTCTTTCTCTCTCTCTCTGTCTCTTTCTGTCTCTCTCTCTCTCTCTCTCTCTCTATCTCTCTGTCTCTCTGTCTGGTCTCTCTCTCTCTCTCTCTCTCTCTCTCTCTCAAGATTCAAGATTCAAGATTCAAAGGAGCTTTATTGGCATGATAAAAGAAAATTTACATTGCCAAAGCACAAGATTAAATATAAACATGCAGAAATACAGATTAAGATCAAAAATAAGATAGAATAAAATTAAAAGTCTATAAGTAAAAATCTATATATATATACATCTCAATATAAACAGAAAAAGAGTTTTAATTAAAGTTCTCAATGAGGGTGACAGTGTCAGTTTGTGTGTGTTGTGCTGTCAGTGTTGTGTTGTGTTGTGCTGGTTGTTCTTTGGTCGTGGCAGGACTTGACATATCTTGCAGCAGGTTTGAGCTTCTTGACTTTTCTCCCAGTCTGTATGAGATCTTGTCCTTTTGTTGAAACTGGTCAAAGTCTTTGTGTAAGTTTGTAAACTGGGGGAAGAATGTTTCTCTGATGTGTGTGTAGTTGGGACAGGAGAGGAGAAAGTGCAGCTCTGTTTCCACTTGATTGTGTGTGCAGTGTGGACACAGTCGCTCTTCTCTCGGTGTCCATGTGTGTCTGTGTCTGCCCGTCTCTACAGTGAGCTGGTGATCACTGAGTCTGTACATGCTCAACACTTTTCTTAGTTTAGGGTCTGATACGCTTGTGAGCTATTCTGACACTTTATATTCTCTCTTTAGTGACAGATAGCATTCCAGTTTACTTTGCTGAGCTGTTGCTTCTGTCCAGTGTTGGAGATATTTCTCTTTTTGTCTTTTCATCATTTGGTTTAGTCTGGCTGGGGTTTGGGGTTGACTTGGGCATGTTTGGGGTTGTAGAGTTAGTTGTGAGATCAGTTGGATGAAGGGGTTTCTCTCTGGGCTCAGCTCTTGATGGCTTAAGGCTTTGTGATGGAGTGTGTCTGTGTCGCTGTTCTTAAGGTGTGTGTAGAATTTTAAAGCTCTTTTTTGTATTTTAATGATTAGAGGATACAGTCCTAATTCTGCTCTGCAGGCATTGTTTGGAGTTTTTCTCTGTACTCGTAGAATGTTTTTACACATTTCTGTTTGCAGAATCTCTATTGGGTGTTTGTCCCATCTGGTGAACTCTTGGTTTGCGAGAGGACCCCAAACCTCACTTCCATACAGCGCGATTGGTTCTATAATTGATTGTATTATTTTCAACCAGATTACGGTTGGGATGTCAATTTTGATATTCTTTTTGATGGCGTAAAAGGCTCTTCGTGCCTTGTCTCTCAGGTCATTCACAGCCTTGTTTAAGTTTCCGGTGTTACTAATGTTTATACCAAGATATGTGTAGTTCTTGGTGTGTTCTAGGGGCACGTTGTTTAGTTTGAAACGGTGATGTTGATTTTGGCTACTGGGCTTTTTTTGGAATATCATGACTCGAGTCTTCTTAAGGTTAACCGATAGGGCCCATGTTTGGCAGAAAGTGTGCAGGGTGTCCAGATGTTGCTGTAGACCTTCTTTTGTGGGTGACAGCAGCACCAGATCGTCTGCAAACAGGAGACATTTCACTTCGGTGTCTTGTAAGGTCGGGCCGGGTGCTGGTGACTGTTCTAGAGCTCCAGCTAGTTCATTCATGTAAATGTTAAATAGTGTAGGACTTAGACTGCAGCCCTGTCTCACTCCACGACTCTGGGAGAGAAAGTCTGTGTGCTTGTTGCCAATTTTAACTGCAAATGTGTTATTGGTGTACATTGATTTGATGATGTCGTAGGTTTTTCCTCCGATGCCGCATTGAATCAACTGAAGAAAAAGTCCCTCATGCCAGATTGAGTCAAAAGCTTTTTTGAAGTCAACAAAGCATGAGTAGAGCTTTCTTTTATTTTGGTTTGTTTCTTTGTCAATTAAGGTACGAAGAGTGTATATATGATCGGATGTGCGGTATTTGGGTTGGAAACCAATTTGGCATTTTCTCAGGATGTTTTGGTTGTTTAGATATTGGATAAGTCTGCTGTTAAGAATGTTACAGAGGAGTTTACCTAGATTACTGTTTACACATATTCCGCGGTAATTATTAGGGTCGAATTTGTCTCCACTTTTATGGATTGGAGTTATGAGACCTTGGTTCCAGATTGTGGGAAATATACCTGTACTAAAGATGATATTAAACAGTTTGAGGTCTGCGTGTTTAATCATCTCGTTTAGGATACCGTCGATACCACTTGCTTTTTGGGATTTAAGTTTTGGTATATTTTGTTCTAGCTCAGCGAGTGTAATTGGATGGTCTAAAGGGTTTTGGTAATCTTTAATTGTTGACTCCAGAGTGCATAGTTTGTTGTGTAGGTTAGTTTGTTCATGGTTCTTGTTTATTTTACTAAAGAGGTTTGAGAAGTGCTTTATCCATAAGTCTCCGTTCTGAATGGGAAGATCTTCATGGTGAGGTTTGTTAAGTGTGTTCCAATGTTCCCAGAAGCGATTTGTTTCTAGAGATTGTTCAATTGCTTTTATCTGGTTTTGTGTATCTTGTTTCTTTTTCTTCCTTAGTGTTTCCTTATATTGTTTAACTTTTTCATGGTAGAGTTGGCGTGTGTTTACATTGTCAGCATCTCTGTGTTTCTGATTTGATAGAATTCTTACTTCTTTTCTAAGGTTTTTACACTCCTTATCAAACCATTTCTCATTTACAGGCTTTTTGTTTGGTTTTGTGTTAGTGGGTTTTAGGTCAGATAGGGTTGCAGATATTGTAAAAATTTGGTTAATCCTGTCTACTGCTAAATTTACACCTTCACTATCGTGTGGACATGGGGTATCGAGGAATTTATTCAGTAGGATTTGAATTTTTGGTTCACGAGTTATGCTTTTGTATGTATCTTCGCAATTTTGTTTCCACCTGAAAGTTTGTTTTAGGGTATGGAGGTGAGTTTGTTTTGATGCCTCTGTGTTAGGTTTGGATCTATTGAGGTAGAGAGTGATTTTACTGTGATCTGACAATGGGGATGGTGGGCTAACTGTGAACGCTCTCAGGGAGTTAGGATTCAGATCCGTGATGAAATAGTCTACCGTACTGTTACCCAGCTTAGAACTATAGGTGTACCTACCGTATGAATCTCCTCGTAGTCGTCCATTGACCATGTACAGACCCAGTGTGCGACAAAGATGGAGAAGTCTTAATCCATTTTTGTTTGTTGTTTTATCGTAGTTCAGTCTTTGTGTGTGTGTAGGTATGGAAAGGACATCTCCTCCTGGAATGTGTTTGTCTCCCTTGGAGTGAACCGAGTCTGATTCTTCACCTGTCCTGGCATTTAGGTCACCGCAGATCAGAACATTGCCCTGTGACTGGAAGTAGTTGATCTCCTCTTCCAGGATCGTGAAACTGTCCTCATTGAAGTCCCTAACCCTAACTGACTCTGCTGGAGGGATGTAGGTTGCACACAGGAAGATATTCTTATCTGTTGAAGTGATGGTCTTGTTGATTTCTATCCATGTGTAAAACTGTCCAGTTTTTATCATTTTAATTGAGTGGGCGTAATCTGACTTATGCCAGATCAGCATTCCGCCTGAGTCTTTTCCCTGTGTGACGGCAGGCAGTTTGACGGATGGAATGATGAATTCTCTGTAGTTTGTAGGGCGGCCAGTGTAGGGCGGCCAGTTTCAGAGGTGGAGTCTATGTTTTTGCTTTTCAGTCCAGAAGCAGATGACCTCAGGCCTTGAATATTCCAACATGATATGGTAAATGCTTTGTTATCCATAGGGTATTTATTTATTTAGAGCAAATTTTGTCTTAAGATAGTGGGTTTGAGCAGATCAAGTTCAACATCTGATGGATGTCTTTTAGCTCGGCCGTTGGAGCTTGTGCAGATGTCGGTGCAGAGTTTCTGCTCACTGTCTGGGCATAGCTTAGGCTGCTGGAGTTCTGTTGCATATGCTGGGTGGGGGGTGTAGGCAGCAGGGGTGGTGCTCTGGTCTGTTGGCTGTTGTTTTGGCAGGAAAGGGGTCCCAGTCTCTGGCTGTTTTTTGAAGGTGCGGTGTGGTTCATCCATGGTCTGGGTAGGTGCTGCCTTGCTCTGTTGCTTCTAGGAGGGTTGTTGGTGCTGCAGTTTAGAGCAACATCTTTTAATTTCTTTGCAAAGATGGGGACAGATGCTCTGTATAGGTGTACATGGTCATAGAGGCATGTGAGGTCCAAGGTGGGGTGATGTGCCAGGTGCACTTGGGGTTTGAGTTTTCAAGTTCTAGAAAATTTGCATTTACTTGTCGAACTTGTTTTAGGGCACCACAGTTTGGACACCCTTTGTTTTGGGAATAGCTTTTTTTCGTCTTTAAATTTCCCATTTGAGTCTATCAGAAGGACAATATCTGTTTTCTGTGAGTCCTCTGTGGGTGTTGGAGTGTTGCCAGGTTCATTGCGTTGATCTGTACTGGGCAAAGGGTTTGGTGAAGATGGACGGTTTTGGCTGGGTTGTGACACTGAGGTCTGTGAGCTGTGGTCCGTTTGAAGGGTGACCTGTTGTTCTGGATCATTTTTGGAGTTGAGGTCTATTAGGTGGCTATCTTTTTCATGCTTCAGTTCTCTTATCTCCTCTCTTAAAGCAGTTAGCTGGGTCCAGTGACTCTCTGTCTGCTGCGTGAGCTGGGTTTCCAGGGATGCCAGCTGAACCTTGAGCCTCTCCCTCTCTTGCACTAGCTGCTTCACTTCGGCCTGAAGTGAAGACAGTTCTTTCCTGATGTTGTCTCCCTCTTTTTGCTTGGCTGTGGGGTTCTTGCCGGATTGGTCTGAGCTTTGTATGGTTTGAAGAGAAAGGGTAATTTCTCCGAGCTGTACTAGCTCCCCCTCCAGGGCTGTGAATCTCTCTCTCATGTCAGTACAGCAGCAGTGTGAAAGGGGGTCCTTTGTTCTGTGTTAGGAAGATCTCCATGTTCTTGGTGCTCATTGTTGGGTTCCAGTTGTAATCTTCCTTTGATACCGAGGAAGTTTTGTTCGAAAAGTTCTTGAGTGCTTTTTACTACAACTATCCCCGTTGCTTTGTAGATGTTAACATTGATAGTTGTTACGTCATCCTCATTTAAAATTTTTAACTGGAAACACCCACAGATGCCTTTTCTTTCAGCGTTTGGGAATTCTGAGATGCTTTTGTTCCAGTTCACCTTAGCTGAGGATGCTTTACTAAAAAGTTCTAGAGCTTCTTTTAAAAAGCTAACATCATTATGACTTTTAACTAACACCGTAACATCATCAGCATACGCAGAGATCTTAATAGGCTCTTGAGGCTCCAGTTCAGTAACCCTTAGGCGTGTTAACTGGCTTCTTAGTTTACACAACAGATGCTTTATTGCTAACAATGCTATAGAGTTGGCCTGAAAGAGGACAACCTTGCCTAATGCCTCTGTGAACATTAACAGGAACACTGAGACCCCCAGCAATTTTTATCATACACGTGGCCTCATTGTAAAGAAGCTTAATCATAAAAAAGTTGTCTCCAAAACCAAAAGCCTTTAAGGTTTCAAAAAGAAAAGAATGGTCAACACGATCAAAAGCCTTTTCCTGGTCTAGAGACAAAAAACCAAGATTAACATTATTTTCAGAAGCAAATTCATAAACATCTCGAACTACATGTAAATTGTCTACAATAGACCTTCCTTTAACACAGTAAGATTGATCCTTGTGAATAATTGGATTGAATAAAATGTAATGCAATATTTAGCCTATTTGACAAACATTTAGACAGAATTTTGTACACGGAACACAAAATTGCCACAGGCCTCCAATTCTTTAAATGGGTTAAATCCCCTCTTTTGGGTAATAGAGTTAAAACAGCCCGTTGACAACTCACGGGAAAAGAACCCGTAACAATACACTATTTGAGCATCTAAAAAAAATCAGGTCCTAATATAGTCCAATTTTTTTTATAGAATTCAGAGGACAGTCCATCTATTCCTGGTGATTTTCCTGAAAAAGGGTTGAAGTTAAAATGGGAATATCCTGTAGCAGTTCATTTTTGCATTGTTCATCAATAGTTTCAGCAGCAAACAAGTTGGAATAAAAGTCTACAGCAAGCCTGCGCATCACTACCGGATCTGAAGTGTTTTGACCACCATTATCTTTCAAACAGTACATCTGCTTTTATTGTCCCACTTTTCGCTCCAGATGGAAAAAATAAGATGTTGGACCGTCCATGTCTTTTAGTGTTAAAAAACGACTCCTAATGAGAGCACCTTTAACTTTCTCATTTAAAACATAGCTCAGCTGATTCTTTTTCTCAGTCCACAGTTCTTGTAAATTTACAGCATCACTGACGGTCATTCTCTTCTCAATGTCATTTATCTCTTTTCCAAGCAACTCTAATATCTTTTTTAAAACATAGGAGGAATGATTTGCATATTTACATTTACATTTAGGCATTTGGCAGACGCTTTTATCCAAAGCGAGTTACATTGCTTTATCCTATACATTTTACATAGGTATTTACAATCCCCTGGGATCGAACCCACAACCTTGCGTTGTTAACGCAATGCTCTTACCACTGAGCTACAGGAAAGCTTTCCTGATTTTTGACAGAATGTTCTTGTACGCACTTTACCAATTTCCCACCATTGGGTAACACTTTCATACAGACACTTTTCGCTCTTCCAAGTTTCCCAGAAAGACTTAAAGCTCTCACAGAAATTTTTGTCTTCCAATAATTTGTTATTGAAATGCCAGTTTTAACTCTTCTGAGTCCTTTTCACTAAAGTACACTCCACTGTGATGAATTTGTGGTCAGAAAAAGCTGTAGGGATTATAGCTGTGTGAACCACCCTATTGTTCATATTGTGTGATGTATAAAATCTGTCCAACCGTGCTCCAGAAACTCTTCCATTACTAAATTTCACCCAAGTGTACTGCTGTGTTGATGGATTGTGTTCTCTCCACACATCCGAAAACTTTAGATTTTTTTATAACACTGGCCAGACGAGAAGATGACTGCATGTGAGGTTCTTTACGATTCCTATCATTCCTATCACAGAAATCTAAAGTGCAGTTCCAATCACCTCCAACTATAACAGAATCCCCATTGTTCTGATGCTTTAAAAATTGCTCAAACTTTGCAAAAAGCTGTAATCGGTTTGCTCCAATATTAGGAGCATAGATATTTACAAACAAAAAAGACATATGACTGATTTCAGCTCTAACAGCTACCAGTCTCCCTTGTTCTATTTCAGTTTTCATTAAAACTTTTACTTTTAGAGCAGGGGAGAAAAGTACAGCCACACCAGAACTCAAGTTAGTCCCATGACCAAGTACTCGCTCCCCTTCCCACCACAAGCCCAGATCAATTTCATTACTAAAACTGCTGTGGGTCTCTTGCAAAAAAACAACACTCCGATTCTTTATCTTTTTATTTACTCTATGTTCCTCTTTTTTCCATCCTTCAAACCATTTATGTTTAGGGAGCCCAGACTCAAGACTTCCATAAAGGAGAGAGAGAGAAAAAGGAAACAGTAAAGAAGAAAATAAGGCAATTTAAACATCATAATTACTTAATTTTTCCCCTTGCATTAACCATCTTTCTGCCTGACCTTATGATAGTCAAGTGCTTTTTGAGACGAAAGCGTCTCAACCATATTTTCGTGTGAACCACCATTTTTTTCTACACTGCTGTCAGCAGGCATATCATCAACATCATATTCATCAGCCTCGTCACTTTCATTCACATTTTCATCAAGAGCAGCAGTACTGCATCCAGGTATCTCCACATCGCCAGTATTAACATTAAGCTCACTCACCTCCTGCTGGCATTTCGTTTCGTCTGTGTCTCCTTCATCCGCTCTCGAGATCTCTGTGTAACACTTGTGTCGGCTCGTGATGCGGATGCTTGTTGTTTATCTTTGTGCGGGCATGCAAAGCGCTTATGGCCCGATTCTCCGCAATCGAAGCACCTCATGCCATCAGTACTTGCGTACACCATGAACAAATTCTCTCCGTGAGTGACACGGAAAGAGACTTCCAAAGTTCGTTCAGGGAATCCAAAAACATGTAAACCTGCCGTCTAAAAGAAAGTACATGTTTTAGCGCTGCATTTTTACAACCGAGGGGAATCGTTTTTACAGGGCTTGCGATCTTTCCAAACCTCTGAAGCTCTTTGAGGATGGCTTCATTGCAAACAAAAGGTGGTACATTAGAGATGGTCACTTTAGTTGACCGAGCAGTTAGCGGAGTTACCGGAACGAGCGTTTCTTTCACCCATATTCCGCTCACAGTCAACTCATTAACCAGAGTGTCGGAGTTTAAAAATACAACCACGGCTTTGTTCATACGTGAGGCCGAAACGATGTTGGCAAAGCCAACTTCTCTCTGATGACGAGAAGCATTTCCTCTACTGTCACCCCAGGGTCAGGTACACACCTGCACCCATTGCGGAGTGACAGAGTTGGTGCTCCTTGCAATTTAGCAGGCGCCATTCCCGGTGACAGCGTCGCGCGTACGCATGTACGCTCGTACGCGCCCCCAAAAAAAGAAAACCCACTTCACTACACTGTATATGCAAGGGGAAAAAAAGTGTAAAAGAAAAAATTAAAGCAAAAAACACGATCACTCAGCCACGCTCTCACAAACGCGCTCACAAACACGCTCCCAGCATGCACCAGAGAGAGAGAGAGAGAGAGAGAGAGAGAGAGACTGACAGACAGACAGAGAGCTAGAGAGAGAGAGAGAGATCCAAACCTAACGCAGAGGCATCAAAACAAGCTCACCTCCATACCCTAAAACAAACTTTCAGGTGGAAACAAAATTGCGAAGATACATACAAAAGCATAACTCGTGAACCAAAAATTCAAATCCTACTGAATAAATTCCTCGATACCCCATGTCCACACGATAGTGAAGGTGTAAATTTAGCAGTAGACAGGATTAACCAAATTTTTACAATATCTGCAACCCTATCTGACCTAAAACCCACTAACACAAAACCAAACAAAAAGCCTGTAAATGAGAAATGGTTTGATAAGGAGTGTAAAAACCTTAGTAAGAATTCTATCAAATCAGAAACACAGAGATGCTGACAATGTAAACACACGCCAACTCTACCATGAAAAAGTTAAACAATATAAGGAAACACTAAGGAAGAAAAAGAAACAAGATACACAAAACCAGTTAATAGCAATTGAACAATCTCTAGAAACAAATCGCTTCTGGGAACATTGGAACACACTTAACAAACCCCACCATGAAGATCTTCCCATTCAGAACGGAGACGTATGGATAAAGCACTTCTCAAACCTCTTTAGTAAAATAACCAAGAACCATGAACAAACAAACCTACACAACAAACTATGCACTCTGGAGTCAACAGTTAAAGATTACCAAAACCCTTTAGACTATCCAATTACACTCGCTGAGCTAGACAAAATATACCAAAACTTAAATCCCAAAAAGCAAGTGGTATCGACGGTATCCTAAACGAGATGATTAAACACGCAGACCAAAAACTTACACTCGCCATCCTCAAACTGTTTAATATCATCTTAAGTACAGGTATATTTCCCACAATCTGGAACCAAGGTCTCATAACTCCAATCCATAAAAGTGGAGACAAATTGGACCCTAATAATTACCGCGGAATATGTGTAAATAGCAACCTAGGTAAACTCCTCTGTAACATTCTTAACAGCAGACTTATCCAATATCTAAACAACCAAAACATCCTGAGAAAATGCCAAATTGGTTTCCAACCCAAATACCGCATGTAGTAGAGTAGGCGGGGCGAGACCGTGGTTCGAGTCCGGTGAGTAATTGTGAATTAGCGCCAGCTGTGCGCACACCGGGCTCGAATCACGTAGGAGATTGGAGCATAAAAGGAACGAGCGACCGGACCGTCGAAGAGAGAGGACCGGGCCCGAACTTATGTTATGTTTGTATTTATATTATGTTTTGTTCGCCGGCGGTCGTCCGTGAGGGGCCGCCGGCTGTTATATTACTTTATTAAATGTTTAAATGTTTGCCGGTTCCCGCCTCCTTCCTTCAGTTTTATTGAGATTTGTTACATTGGTGCCGAAACCCGGGAGGAAGGAGAGACATGCTGTCGGAGAGTCCTCGCCGCCGAGTGGCCTCGCGGTGCCGGAGAGTTCGGGCAGCGCGGACGAAGGGCGTCCGCCAGTGGCTGCCCGAAGCGGTGGCTCTGGGGAAACGGAAGTGCACGGTGCGGCCACCGTCAAAACTTCGGTGGAACGGCGACCTTTGCTGCCGCGCCCCTGGGTCGAGGTGGGGTGGCTTTCGTCCAAGTGGGAGCGGGGGGGTTGCCGCCGTCCGCCAGAGGCCGGAGCCTGTGGCCGTCCCCCGAGGGGGAGGAGCAGGGGGCGGAAGTGCGGGTGAGCCACCGCCTGCCAGAGGCCGGAGCCTGCGTCCGTCCGCCCAAGGGGGAGGAACAGGGGACGGGGAACCCGCCCCGACTCCCGGATAAAGGAGGAGCCACCGCCGGCCGCCAGGGGGCGGACGGTCGAGCCGTCCACCGAAGCCCCAGGGCCACCGCAAGGCACCGCGAAGGAGAGTACTCCGGCTGGCTGAGGAACGAGCGGCAGCATGTCGGGGAACCGGATTTTTTTTTTTTTTCCTCTCTCCCCTCTCTCTTTCCGGTCGCTCCGAGGGCTCCCGTCTCCGTTGTCTCGTCTCGTCGCTGCATACCCCTCCACCCCACCCCCCCCCCCGAGGGAGGGGGAGGGAGCTTGCACAGTCGCGGGGGTACCCCCCGGCCTGTGAGGGGTGATGGGGGTATGTAGTAGTGTAGGCGGGGCGAGACCGTGGTTCGAGTCCGGTGAGTAATTGTGAATTAGCGCCAGCTGTGCGCACACCGGGCTCGAATCACGTAGGAGATTGGAGCATAAAAGGAACGAGCGACCGGACCGTCGAAGAGAGAGGACCGGGCCCGAACTTATGTTATGTTTGTATTTATATTATGTTTTGTTCGCCGGCGGTCGTCCGTGAGGGGCCGCCGGCTGTTATATTACTTTATTAAATGTTTAAATGTTTGCCGGTTCCCGCCTCCTTCCTTCAGTTTTATTGAGATTTGTTACACCGCACATCCGATCATATATACACTCTTCGTACCTTAATTGACAAAGAAACAAACCAAAAGAAAAGAAAGCTCTACTCATGCTTTGTTGACTTCAAAAAAGCTTTTGACTCAATCTGGCATGAGGGACTTTTTCTTCAGTTGATTCAATGTGGCATCGAAGGAAAAACCTACGACATCATCAAATCAATGTACACTAATAACACATTTGCAGTTAAAATTGGCCAGAAGCACACAGACTTACTCTCCCAGAGTCGTGGAGTGAGACAGGGCTGTAGTCTAAGTCCTACACTATTTAACATTTACATGAATGAATTAGCTGGAGCTCTAGAACAGTCACCAGCACCCGGTCCGACCTTACAAGACACCGAAGTGAAATGCCTCCTGTTTGCAGACGATCTGGTGCTGCTGTCGCCCACAAAAGAGGGTCTACAGCAACATCTGGACACCCTGCACACTTTCTGCCAAACATGGGCCCTATCGGTTAACCTTAAAAAGACTTGAGTAACACCGGTAACTTAAACAAGGCTGTGAATGACCTGAGAGACAAGGCACGAAGAGCCTTTTACGCAATCAAAAAGAATATTAAAATTGACATCCCAACCATAATCTGGCTGAAAATAATACAGTCAATTATAGAACCAATCGCGCTGTATGAAAGTGAGGTTTGGGGTCCTCTCTCCAACCAAAAGTTCACCAGATGGGACAAACATCCAATAGAGATTCTGCAAACAGAAATGTGTAAAAACATTCTACGGGTACAGAGAAAAACTCCAAACAACGCCTGCAGAGCAGAATTAGGACTGTATCCTCTAATCATTAAAATACAAAAAAGAGCTTTAAAATTCTACACACACCTTAAGAACAGCGACACAGACACACTCCATCACAAAGCCTTAAGTCATCAAGAGCTGAGCCCAGAGAGAAACCCCTTCATCCAACTGATCTCACAACTAAATCTACAACCCCAAACATGCCCAAGTCAACCCCAAACCCCAGCCAGACTAAACCAAATGATCAAAAGACAAAAAGAGAAATATCTCAAACACTGGACAGAAGCAACAGCTCAGCAAAGTAAACTGGAATGCTATCTGTCACTAAAGAGAGAATATAAAGTGTCAGAATACCTCACAAGCGTATCAGACCCTAAACTAAGAAAAGTGTTGTACTCTTGTGCCAGAGGCTTATCGACAAAAGTTTTGTAGTTATTATAAACCGGAAGCTCTCACCTATGTCGAGTATGTTAGAGAGAAAGAAATGCTATTTGATCGTAGGCTTAGTTCTCAGGAAGTAACAACTTTCCAATCTCTTCGTGATCTAATAATTCTTGAAGATTTTAAAAACGGTCTTCCTCAAACAGTCGCTACCTATGTTAGTGAGCATAGGAACTTGACTCCTGCTCGTGCGGCTGTGCTTGCTGACGAGTATGTACTTACACATAAGCGTGTTTCTTCTACTCCTAAATTTTTACAAAATGTTTCTAGCCCACCAAATGTCTCTTAGATGTCTATAGAAAACGCGCCTGTTTCTGCCCGCTCTCCAGACTGGCGGTTGTCGGTATCTAACGTTATGTTCTGGCTTAGTGTTATTCTCTAAAGCATAAAACTAAGGCGGCGAGTCCACCAGCTTCTTATTGATCGGAGGTGGGTTTGTGTGTTTCGAACATGCCTGTGATTGGGGACGATGCTAATACTGACCATCAAAGTTTTGCGCCTTTTATAATGGATGGCTTTGTCTCTTTGCCTGGTGATTCGGTTGAGTGCTTAAAAATTCCAGTAAAAATTCTGCGTGATACTGCCTCTTCACAGAGTTTTAACGTGCAAGATGTGTTGCCGTTCAGTGATAAGACCTCTACTGATAGTATAGTATAGCTAGTGATAGTATTCTTGTACTTGGATTCGAAATGGGTTATGGCAATGTCCCTCTGCATGATATTTGTCTTGTATTGGACTTAGTTACTAGCAATGTTACCGTGGGTGTATGCCCCTCCTTATCTATTGAAAATGTAACGGTGCTACTTGGTAAAGATTTGTGTGGTGGAAAGTTCTGCCTTGCCCCATAGTGTCTCATGCATCTCTGAAAAGATGTCCTGATGACTTGTCAATTAATTTCCCCGAGGTTTTTTCTTCTAACGTGGTTACGCGTGCTATGGCGAGAAATGAAAAAAAGAGTGGAATTGAGGATCAACTTAATCTTAGCAATACTTTTATTGCTCGACCTTAACTCTCTAAAGACAGTGATTTACTCTTGAATTCTGCTTCACTGTCGTTTCCTTCCGATGTTCCTAATTTGTCTATGATTTGAGAGCAGCTTATTAAGGAACAGAAAACTGACCCATCTCTGTCTTCTTTCTTTTCAGAAGCTAAGTCTGAAGAAGACATTGAGCATTCGGTGTATGGCTAATTTTTTACGAGATGGTGTCTTAATGCGCAAGTGGAGACCTCTTATGGCATCAGCGCAAGATGAGTGGAGAGTTCTTTCGCAAATTGTTATTCCAGGCTCTTTTCTTGACAAAGTGTTAAGTCTAGCTCATGATCATCACTATGCCGGTCATCTTGGCGTAAATAAGATCTCTGACAGAATTTAACGCCATTTTTTTTGGCCAGGAATTAAGAGAGATGTTGTGCGATATTGCTGAACATGTCATGTATGTCAAGTCACTGGTAAACCTAACCAGGTGATTCCACCTGCGCCTTTACAGCCGATTCCTGTTTTGTCTAAAGCCCTTTGAGCACGTTATATTAGATTGTGTTGGCCCGTTGACTTGAGCAAAGTCTGGGAATCAATGTTTACTCACCATAATGTGCAGCGTGACTCGTTTTCCAGAGGACGTTCCGCTCCCAAAAATCACAGCTCCTGCCGTCATTAAGGCTTTGATGCGTTTTTTCTCTCTTTTGGGCCTTCCGAAAACCATTCATACAGATCGCGGTACTCATTTTATGTCCCGTGTATTTGCTCAAGCTATGTGCCAGCTCGCGGTCCACCATGTTACATCTAGCCCCTATCATCCGCAAACTCAGGGTGCACTCGAGAGGTTCCATCAAACTTTGAAAAACATGCTCAAGAGTTTTTGCCTCGAGTTTCAGTTTGATTGGGATGAAGGTGTTCCGCTTGCTCTCTTTGCTGTGCGCGAGGTAGTGCTGGAGAGTTTGGGTTTTAGCCCGTCGGAACATGTTTTCGGGCACACGGTTCGTGGGCCTTTAAAGGTACAATGTGTAGGATTTTGAAGGATTTATTCACCTAAATGTAATATATAATACAAAACTATGTTGTGAGTGGTGAAGAAATACCTTACAAAATGAAACGAAATGCTTATATTACCTTACAATGAGCCATTTTATGTATATACACCGTGGGCACACCCTTACATGTAATTTATTAATGTGCACAGCCATGTTTCTATAGTAGCACTACACGGACAATCTGAGCGCGTTTCGTAAAACGAAGGATGCGCGAGAATATGTTCTTCTTCTTCGGCTGTTTTTTGGGGCAGCTTCAAAGGGACTACATAGAAGGATTAGCAGAAGAAGAGGAAGAACAATAACAGCATTTACTTGTCGTGTTTTTTAGTAGAAATATAAACGGTTCTTTGTTGCAGTAAGAAGCAAAATTTGCGCTAATGGCAGACCACACATACTCCGCACAAGAGCCGTTAGAGCGTCAATCTGTTCGTTCAAAAAAGAGAAAATACGACGCAACAAGGCGAAGTCGAGACAAAAAACGGCAGAAAACCCGAATAAACATCGGCATGGCTTTTCCCAAATGGAGGGCACTGAAGCAGGAAAAGGGTTTGCTAAGCGACGCCGAAGTTGCAAGCTTTCTGGTGGACCGGTAAGTTTGTCTAATTTCCGCTATATAAGTGAAGTGTTTGTTTGATAGCTTTAGCTAATAGATGAGCATGAGCATCAAGTGAGTTTTTCTTGTTTTTAGCACTTTGTTATTGTACTATAATTCCTTTTTGCATGGCCGTGTGCAAATCAAGTTAGAAATCATTTTTACAATCATAATTTGCATACATCGGGTGTAAATTATATTATAATACTGCTTAGCTTCTGTGCATACAAATGTGTAATTTAATAATTGATAGGATAAAATCCAAACTTCCACGTTGCATAGTTTATCAGTAATACAGTGTCAACGAAGATTTGAGAAGATACAATTGATCAATTGGGGTGATGCCTTACTTTAGCATTAGCAAGCGGTTTAAATAGGCTGTATGTTACGAACCAAGTTACCGTGCCAAAAAATGCTATGCAAAATAAGCGAATACATCACTGACACAATGTTATACAAGTAACAATAATTTTCACTATAACGATTAGAGTAAATAATGAATTAAGTCAATTTAATTAATTTGTTTTTCTTTGTAAATAAACCTCGTCACTTGATTTGCAAAGGTTACTCTCTGCTGTCTCAGACGACGACATCTCTGTCCTGTGTCCGTAACTTCAGTGTGTTGTTCGCCTGTGAGATGTAGATTGCAATTATCAACACCACCGATAGTGGCCGCTATCATTTATTGAACCCTTTTGTCCTGTGACGGCAACCGTAGCTACTCTAATAGAAGGGAGAGGATGGTGGCGGAGCTTTAGGTTGCAATTTCCAACTACGCCAATAGTGGTCTCTGTTACTTACACAGTTCACCTTTAAAGATGTTGAAAGAGTCGTGGCTCGTGGAGCCTAAGGAGTGTCTCAGTTTGTCTGATTACGTATCCAACATGCGTAACAGGCTAAGTCGTGCATGCCAGCTGGCTAAAGATAATTTAGGTCTTTGTCAAAAGAGGATGAAGTAGAGGTTTGATCAGAAGGCAGTTTCTCGAAGCTTCAGTCCGAGTGATAAAGTCCTTGTGTTGATTCCTGGAATGGGTTCTGCTCTGCAGGCTCGTTACAGTGGGCCTTACCGCGTGGAACGGCGAGTGAATGATTTGAATTATGTAATTTCCACTCCAGATCGAAGGAGAAAGACCACACTATGCCATATTAATCGTTTGAAATTGTATTGTGATCGAGAAGGTTCCATTTTTGAATTCAAATCTCCCTGCACTTCTACTGTCAAAAATGTTGCGCTGTCCAAGACGTGTGGTGTTGAAGTTGTTCCCTCATTGGTGGTGGTGAACCCAGCTAAAGATATGTCTCTGTGGGTCCAACAGGGTGATTTGGCGAGTGCCTTGTTGGAGGATAAGGGTCGTGTTCCATTGTTGAAATTATTGAAGGGAGAATTAAGAATTCTGAGGTTCTTAATGACCTAGATTCATTTTTGTCTAAGCTGTCCACATTCGAGCGTAGGGACTTAATCTCCTTGATTGAACAACATGAGAGTTTGTTTCCTGATGTGCCTCGAAACGCCCCTGCCACCTTTCAAAGGCTTATCAATGACATTCTTGATGGTGTGCCTAATTGCGAGGCCTATTTGGATGATTGGTGATTTATAGTGCTACCTGGCCTTCGCATATGACCCATCTTTCAACTGTGTTTCGAAGGGCTGTCGGGAGCTAATTTAACCGTTAACCTGGCTAAGTGTGAGTTTGGCCAGGCTACTGTGGTATATCTGGGGAAAGTGGTTTGCGGTGGGCAGGTGCGTCCTGTCCAGTCTAAAGTTGAGGCGATTTTGAATTTTCCTCCTTCAACCACCCGTCGCGAACTCCATCGTTTTCTTGGTGTGGTAGGTTACTATCGTTCGTTTTGCAAAACTTTTTCTACTTTTACTCGAACACCCGTCTGTTTCTTTTCGCGCAAACTTAATCGTCTTCAGCGTGCTTATTCGACAATAGAAAAGGAGGCCCTTGCTCTTGTGATCGCCGTCCAGCATTTTGAAGTTTATGTTGGAGGTGCTGCATGCCCGGTTGTGGTCTATACAGATCACAACCCCTTGGTTTTTCTTGATCGCATGTGCAATTGTAACCAGCGCTTAATGCGCTGGAGTTTGATTCTTCAAGGTTACAGTTTAGAGATTAGACACATCTGAGGATGTGACAATGTAGTTGCCGATGCATTGTCTCGTGCTTGAAGGAAAAATTCTTGTAAATAAATTGTGGGATTTATATATATATAAAAGGTACTGATTGCACATTAATATATATATATATATATTTTATTTATTTCAGTTTAACAGGTTGTGGAGGTTCGTAAAAATGTTAATTTGTAAAAATTTGTTAATTATATAGTTAATTTCAACCCCAATTTATTTATTTTTAAGGGTGAGGGTGTTACGCTATGCAGAGTGAAGTGAGTGGTAGTTATGCTGTTTTATTGTTGTTATGCTGCTGCTGTTCCTTCTGTTCCCCGAGGGGGCCGTGCTGCGTCCTGCTGATTGCTGATTGGGGGTTGAGCAACCGCTATAAAGACGCCCTGTTTGATGTCCGGGAAAAAGATGGCTCGCTCTCATTTACTACCTGCTCCTTCAGGTAGACGGGCGTATGTTCTTTGGGAGGCTCGCTTGCACGCACGAGTTTGTTCCCAAATAGGGGATGAATTCTTATTCTAGTTTATGAGTTATGTTGAGAGCTGGTGGGATTTTTGGTGATGGGTTTCATATTGTTTATCTTAGCGGTAGTTTAGTGTAGCAGCTTGAGGAACTGGAAGACTCACAACAGACTTTTGTTTTGGACGGGAGGTAGGCAAGTTTTATCTTTCCTTTCAGAAATGTGTATTCAGGTTTCTTTTTTTGTTATTTTCTCACCATGCTCTGTTTATGTCAAAATCTTATATTTTCATTAAACTAACTTTTTGTACCGCCATTGCGTCTCTATGGTCTCTTCATGTGTTATGTTATACCATTTTCTGTGCATTTAATGGTGACGTAACAAGCATGTACAGACTCAGTGATCACTAGCTCACTGTAGAGATGGGCAGACACAGACACACATGGACACCGAGAGAAGAGCGACTGTGTCCACACTGCACACACAATCAAGTGGAAACAGAGCTGCACTTTCTCCTCTCCTGTCCCAACTACACACACATCAGAGAAACATTCTTCCCCCCGTTTACAAACTTACACAAAGACTTTGACCAGTTTCAACAAAAGGACAAGATCTCATACATACTGGGAGAAAAGTCAAGAAGCTCAAACCTGCTGCAAGATATGTCAAGTCCTGCCACGACCAAAGAACAACCAGCAGAACACAACACTGACAGGACAACACAAACAAACTGACACTGTCACCCTCATTGAGAACTTTAATTAAAACTCTTTCTGTTTATATTGAGATGTGTATATATACAGTTGAAAGAAAAAGTATGTGAACCCTTTGGGCTTACTTGGATTTCTTCATAAATTGGTCATAAAATGTGTTCTGATCTTCATCTAAGTCACAACAATAGAGAAACACAGTCTGCTTAAACTAATACCGCACAAACATTATACGTTTTCATGTTTTTATTGAACACAACATGTAAACATTCATAGTGCAGGGTGAAAAAAGTATGTGAAACCCTAGGCTTATGACTTCTCCAAGAGCTAATTGGAGCCAGGAGTCAGCCAACCTGGGGTCCAATCAATGTGATGAGATTGGATGTGTTGATTAAAGCTGGCCTGTCCAATAAAAAACACACACTAGTTTTGAGTTTGCTGTTCTGAAGAAGCGTTGTCTGATGTGAACCATGCCTCGCACAAAAGAGCTCTCAGAAGACCTACGATCAAGAATTGTTGACTTACATAAAGCTGGAAAGGGCTACAAAAGTATATCTAAAAGCCTTGATGTCCATGTGTCCACGGAAAGACAGATTGTCTACAAATGGAGAAAGTTCAGCACTGTTGCTACACTCCCTAGGGGTGGTCGTCCTGTAAAGATGACTGCAAGTGCACAGCGCAGAATGCTCAATGAGGTGAAGAAGAATCCTAGAGTGTCAGCTAAACACTTACAGAAATCTCTGGCACATGCTAACATTTTTGTTGACAAATCTACAATAAGGAAAACATTAAACAAGAATGGACTTCATGGGAGGACACCACGGAGGAAGCCACTGCTGTCCAAAAAAACATTGCAGTACGTTTGAAGTTTGCAAAAGAGCACCTGGATGTTCCACAGCACTACTGGCAAAACATTCTGTGGACAGATGAAACCAAAATTGAGTTGTTGGGAAAGAACACACAACGCTATGTGTGGAGAACAAAAGGCACAGCACACCGACATCAAAACCTCATCCCAACTGTGAAATATGGTGGAGGGGACATCATGGTTTGGGGCTGCTTTGCTGCCTCAGCCCCTGGACGGATTACTGTCATCGATGGAAAAATGAATTCCAAAGTTTATCAAGACATTTTGCAGGAAAACTTAAGACCATCTGTCCGCCAACTGAAGCTTAACAGAGGATGGACGATGCAACAGGACAACGACCCAAAGCATAGAAGTAAATCAACAACAGAATGGCTTCAACAGAAGAAAATACGCCTTCTGGAGTGGCCCAGTCAGAGTCCTGACCTCAACCCGATTGAGATGCTGTGGCATGACCTCAAGAGAGCGATTCACACCAGACATCCCAAGAATATTGCTGAACTGAAACACTTTTGTAAAGAGGAATGGTCCAAAATTTCTCCTGACCGTTTTGCAGGTCTGATCTGCAACTATAGGAAACGTTTGGTTGAGGTTATTGCTGCCAAAGGAGGGTCAACCAGTTATTAAACCCAAAGGTTCACATACTTTTTCCACACTGCACTATGATTGTTTACATGTTGTGTTCAATAAAAACATGAAAACGTATAATGTTTGTGCGGTATAAATTTAAGCAGACTGTGTTTCTCTATTGTTGTGACTTAGATGAAGATCAGAACACATTTTATGACCAATTTATGAAGAAATCCAAGTAAGCCCAAAGGGTTCACATACTTTTTCTTTCAACTGTATATTTACCTATAGACTTTATTTTTATTCTATCTTATTTTTATCTTAATCTGTATTTGTGCATGTTCATATTTAATCTTGTGCTTTGGCAATGTAAAAAGATTGTATCATGCCAATAAAGCTCCTTTGAATCTGAGAGAGAGAGAAGAGAAAGAGAGAGAGTGAGAGACCAGAGAGAGAGAGAGAGAGAGAGCAGAGAGAGAGATGAGAGAGAGAGAGCAGAGAGAGAGAGAGAGAGAGAGACCAGAGAGACCAGAGAGAGAGAGGGAGATGGTTTGCAGGGAATAGAAAGCAGATCTTTATCAGTCTGAGGAGTGATGACAGTTCCATTAAGTGTCAGAAGAGAGAAGCAGGTTTGATCCAGCACACAAGTGACATTTCTCTACACACTCCTCAGCTAATAACAGCTCACAGCTCAACACAGTTTATCACATCACAACAGATATAAAGTCGTATTAGACTCTTTAGGTCTTAAGACACAATGATCATCTTCTGTGACCACTGAGTCAACTTCATTTAATTCAACACATGAAATACAGCCCCAAACTCAATTCTGTCATGAACTACTCTCCCTAAAGTCATACGATAACTCTCCGTTCATCTTCCCAACATAAATGAACGCCTCTTTCACACCGCCAGCATCTGGCACCAACAGAGCGACATGACCTCAGTCATTTCAATGGCAGCCTAGCGATGTCCGGTGACATGAAGGGCTGGTGACCGTTGGCAAAAGGAAGTGGGTGTGTCTGGAGACAGCTGGGAAAACCTTCTAATGACCTTGTAGCAAGCTACGGCCGATAGGTAGGTAGGGAGAAGCAGTTTGTTGCAGTTTGAGAATCATCTGAAAGTCGTAAGTGTAATCGATTAATAGTGTGTGTGTCTTATTTAGTCTAAAGCAGTTTCGTTCCCATTGTGTGCATCCGCTGAGTCACGCTGAGTCACATGATAATAGTTGCGTTTGTTTCGCTTGTTATTGGGAGAAATTGGAAGGCGTGTCCAACGCCATCTAAAGTATTTAAACAGTTGTTTAAGCCCAGTTCGTGGGAGAAGCAGTTTGTTGCGGTTTGAGAATCATCTGAAAGTCGTAAGTGTAATCGATTAATAGTGTGTGTGTCTTATTGAGTCTAACGCAGTTTCGTTCCCCTTGTGTGCGTCCGCTGAGTCACATGTTAATAGTTGCGTTTGTTTCGCGTGTTATTGGGAGAAATTGGAAGGCGTGTCCTGCTGAATTCAATTGCTAGACTAAACGGGTATATAAATAAGACTAACCACCGTGTGCAGTACCACCGTGTCTCACTTATACTATTGCACCTAATTTATTCTCTTTATTCTATTTTCTTAATTTGTCTTGTACATTCCTTCATTTTTCACTATGTGTCATCACTGTCATTACAACTCGTAAATCACCGGTAACACGCAGAAGGCCACGCATGGCTAATGCTAACAATCTGCGCACTCTTTTAGCATCCAAAACTACCTCCAGTACCTTTCCTATTGGTTTATGGAACTGGCAATCTGCTGTAAACAAGGCAGATTTCATCACAGCTTTTGCCAAACATTCTGGTCTTTCTCTTTTAGCACTTATCGAAACCTGGATCAAACCGGAGGAAACTGCCACACCGGCTGCCCTCTCCAATAATTACACTTTCTCCCACAGCCCACGCATATCAGGGAGGGGTGGAACCGGACTACTTATTCCTAATGACTGGAAATTCAAACAGCTGGCACCCTCTTGCAACAACACCGCCTTTGAATCTTATGCTGTTACTGTCATCCACCCTGTTAAAACACATGTTGTAGTTATCTATCGTCCCCCAGGGCACCTTGGACTTTTCTTGGAGGAGTTGGATGCGCTTCTGTCATCTTTCCCCGAGGACGGTACTCCTCTGGTGGTACTTGGAGACTTCAACTCCTACCTGGAAAAACCACAGGCTGCTGACTCCAACAACCTGACTGCGTCGTTTGACCTCAAGCAAGTCCCAACTTCAGCGACTCATAAATCTGGTAATCAACTTGATCTTATCTACACATGCCATTGTTTCACCAATCACTCCCAGGTCAACCCGCTGCACAAGTCAGATCATTTCCTCATCACTCTTGATCTCGACGTAACTTCTCCAGACACTACACATGCTTCCCCACTGGTCACATTCCGACGCAACCTATGATCACTCTCTCCCTCCCGCTTATCTTCTGCAGTCTCTGCCACTCTCCCACCCCCTAAACAGTTCTCTCTCCTTGATGCTAACACCGCTACCCACACCCTTTGCTCCACACTAGCCTCCTGCTAGAAATATTGAAAAAGAAAAAGAAATATTGGATAGCAAAACTGACCTTTGAAGATTGTCATGTTGTCTTATTGTATTTTTATCTTAACTCACATTTACATTTAGGCACATTTACACTTGTTCCTCTCTTAAAATGTCAAATGGATGCAATTCATGTTCAGTCAAATAAATTCAATGCAGAAAAAAGCTATTATTGTATAATACTGTATGCAATTGACCCACATCGGTATCAGAATCAGCCAATAGTTGTTTGTTAAATCAGTATCGGGCCAAAAAAATCCTATGGGTACATTCCTAGTCAAAACCCCACTTTTGGAAAAAACACACCTTTTGTTTAATCATCATCAAAAAATATTTGCAACATATGATATCAGAATCGACTAAAATGACTTGAAAAATATCAGTATAGCGGCAAAAAACGAAATATTGTGCATCACTAATATATACAGTATATAAGGATGTCACTGTAACAAGAAGATGTGAAATACACCCATCCATACAAAAATTACAAACACACTTTGTGCAAATAATAACAGCTTTCAATTATGGAGAATTGTGATGTCATTTCCACTATTGAACAGTGGCGGAGCAAGAGTTTTTCACATGGGGTGTCCTGGGGGTGGCCAAGGAAACTTCAGGAGGTCCATAGACCATGATAGAAAGTCAGTGCGTAATAGTGATGCGCGGATGGAGGTTAAATCCACGGGCGCTGCGGATGATCCGCGGGACGGATGTGTCGGACAATAAAAAAATACATTCTGATTAATTGCGGGTGAATGATATCATATACAATATTAACAAAATTTTTCAAAAAATACGAATTTGTTTTAAATGTATTTTAAAGCAGGCGCTAATTTGCAGTAATTTAAAAGAAATGCGCGTGTGGTGGCGGTAGAGGACGGTCTATTTCTTAAAGAAGATATGGGGGCAAATCAGATCAGAGAGAAATTTAAAAGGGAGAAATAAAAACAAAACAAAAGGTAGGAAAGAAAAGTACCGTGTGGGAGCGTTTTAGCGAAGATGTTAACAAGGATGAATCAAGTACTGGGTATGTAATATGCAACAGCTGTGAGGCACCGTATGTACAGTCGTGGCCAAAAGTTTTGAGAATTACATTCAATTCAATTCAATTCAAGTTTATTTATAAAGCGCTTTTCACAATGTGTATTGTTTCAAAGCAGCTTTACAGGGGCAAACAGGAAAAACAGAAAGTTAAAAGACAGCACAGTGCATGGTATTTATACAACGAGTAAGATCATTCTAATAAATAATATCTAATTTCTAATTAAATAAATAAATGAATGAATGCAGCCTCCCGGTGAGCAGGCCAACACTGCCCTGCTGTCGCGAGGAACCCAAACTCCAATGATTGATTAATGGAGAAAAAAACCTCGGGAGAAACCAGGCTCAACCGGCAGGGCCAGATGCCCTCTGACGTGTCATAGCTGCACTCAAACTGGTGACATGTGATTTAAGTTTAGCATTTAATACCAAATAGTGTAACTTCAGCATTAATAAGACAAATAGTCCGTCTTTTGCTCTTGGTTGGGGATGTAGTGGTCTGAGCTGGGATGGTCCGATGGTCATATTTCTCTTGGCTGGTGGTGGAATTGCCTTAGATGGAGCTGGGATGGTCAGTCAGTCTGCAGCTGTAGCTGGCGTAATCTCAAATTGGGGATGGGCATCTGTCGGTCGTCTGGACATGGTGGAACTTCTTCCTACCTCGGGATGGGCATCCCGAGGCAGAGGCGGAAAGAGAATAAAGAGAATAATTAGCGTAGCTGCTGTTCATTAACTATGCATTATGTGAAGGCTTGGCTGAAAAGATGTGTCTTTAATCTAGATTTAAATTGGGAGAGTGTGTCTGACCCTCGAATAGTATCAGGAAGGCTATTCCAGAGTTTAGGTGCTACGTATGAGAAAGCCCGTCCCCCTTTGGTGGATTTTGTTATTCTAGGTGTTGTCAAAAGGTTGATGGGTTGTAACGTGATAAAAGCTCGGTTAAGTAAGTAGGTGCTAAACCGTTCAGGGCTTTGTACGTAATTAAAAGAATTTTAAAATCAATACGATACTTAATGGGTAGCCAGTGAAGCGATAATAAAACTGGGGTTATGTGATCTTATTTCTTGACCTAGTAAGAACTCTGGCAGCAGCATTCTGAACTAACTGTAGTTTGTTTATTGATGATACAGGACAACCACTAAGTAGAGCAATACAATAGTCAAGCCGTGAGGTCATAAATGCATGAATAAGCTTTTCTGCGTCTGCAACACATAAACTATTTCGTAATTTGGCAACATTTCTAAGGTGGAAGAAGGCTGTTTTTGTGATATTTGAGATGTAATTTTTAAATGACAGGTTGCCGTCTAATATAACGCCTAGATCTTTAACTGTATTTGTTGGGAGTAACAGTGCAGCTTTCAATTTGCAGGCTGTAATCAGAGATATTCTGTTTACTTGATTTTGGTGCTATAAGTAATATTTCTGTTTTGCTAGAGTTTAAAAGGAGGAAATTACTAGTCATCCAATGTTTTATGTCCTCGATGCACTCTGCCAGTTTGGATAGCTTAAAGGAATCATCTGGTCTTGATGAGATATATAGCTGAGTATCATCTGCATAACAGTGGAAGCTAATTCCATGTTTTCTAATAATGTTGCCGAGGGGCAGCATGTATATGGAGAAAAGCAAGGGTCCTAAAACCGATCCCTGAGGTAATCCATAATTTACTTGCGTAAGATTTGACGATTTCCCATTTTAATGGACATATTGATATCGGTCTGTTAAGTAAGATCTGAACCATTGCAGTGCCTGTCCCTGAATACAGATATAATTGTATAAATGATCTAATAGTATTTTATGGTCTACAGTATGAAAAGCAGCACTAAGGTCAAGCAGGACTAATAGTGAGATGTTACCTTTATCTGATGCAATAAGGAGGTCATTTGTAATTCTAACGAGCGCAGTTTCAGTGCTGTGATGCGGTCTGAAGCCAGACTGAAACTTTTCGTTCATGTCATTATTTTGTAGGAAGGTACACAGTTGAGTTGACACTACTTTTTCTAGTATTTTAGACAAGTAAGGGAGATTTGAAATCGGTCTATAGCTTCCAAGTTCATTGGGGTCTAAGTTTGGTTTTTTGATAAGAGGCTTAATTACAGCCATCTTAAAGGGCCCTGGGACATGTCCTAGATCAGGGGTGGCGAACCTGTTTGGCATGATGAGCCCAAAAATATTCCTTATCAAATCAAAGAGCCACATATATGGAAAAAAAATATTAACAAGAACTTTTACACAAAAATTACGCAAATAAGCCTTTATAAGACTACCTTTTTTAACATAAGTGTGACACCTGGCAGTCTTTCATTTCCACAATACTTTTTAGGTTTGGCTTGTATTCAGTTGTTGCCACTCGCAGTAACTCTTTCACATGTCTGTCAGTAAGAACGGAGCGATGCTTTGATTTGACTTGTTTCAGTGTGGAAAAAAGTGATTCACAGATGTAAGTCGACCCAAACATTGACAACAGCTTGAGTGCTGCCTGTTTGACATTAGGATATCTCTCAGTTGGCACCACCTTCCAAAACTCCACGGTTCCTTCCTTCAGAGTACACTTAAGTCTGTCATCCTCAGAAAGTTCAATCATTTCGAGCTGAGATGCTGCTTCATCTTCCACTAAAGGGGCTTTCAAACAATCTGTTTCAGCAGTGAACGGGTTGATGAGGAATGTAATCTCAGGTCTTTTTTGCCTTAAATCAGAGAATCTGTTTTCAAAACTCTGCTCAAGATTTTCAAGGAGTGTTGCATACCGTTCAGCATTCGCTTTTACAACCTCTGCTGCTTGTTCACTTGCCTTCAACAAAGAGGGAAAATGTGTGAGCTCTCTCTTTTGTAGATGTGTCTTGAACAGCTTGAGTTTGTTGATGAATGTGAAAACACTCTGCACCAAGTCAGGCAGCATTTTCAACCTCCCTTGCAGATCCACATTTAGTCCATTCAGAAAATGCAGCATGTCGACCAAAAATGCCAAATCCGATATCCACTGGGGGTCATGCAGCTCAGGATAGTCCTTCTCTTTCTCCGCAAGAAACAGCTTCACTGGATTCACTGAAAAGCTCAAAAAAACGGGAAAGAACATTGCCTCTTGAAAGCCATCTCACAGAGCAGTGCAGAATCACATCAGATGGAAGATCTTCATCAAGTTCAGCAATGAGATTTCGGAACTGTCTGTGATTGAGAGCATGCGTGCGTATAAAATTGACAATTTCCAGAACAGGTTTTGTTACGTGGTCTAAGTTTAGTTTTTTAGACACCAAGTTTTCTTGGTGAATAATAAATTGAAACTTCCAAAAATCTGGAAAACGGTCATCAGTTTTACACAACCCTACAACGCCATTCTTAGATCCGACCATAGAGGGCGCTCCATCCGTGGCAATTGCGGTTAGTTTTGATAATGGCAGATTGGCTTTCTCAACCGCTGTCATCAGTGTCTCTTTCAGATCGATGCCACGAGTCCTGTCTTTCAGTGGCATAATGTCAAGGAGCTCTTCTTTAATCGTGCAGTCTTCTGACACAGACCGAACAAATATTGCCATCTGTGGTTTATCCTGCACATCGCAGGATTCATCAACAGCAATGCTGAAATACATGCACCTCTGAAGATCTGAATATAAATTTGTTTCAACAGCGTTATTAATGTCCGATATTCTTTGTTCAACAGTGTGTCGTGACAATTGAAGGTCCGCTATCGAACGTTTCAAATGTTCGTTTTCGGGACAAAAAAAAATATCCATTACATCATTGAGGCACTTTTTAATGAAGTCCCCTTCACTGTATGGCTTTTTAGCATGCGCGATATTCCATGCCATCTGATATGATGCTAATGTGACTGTCTGTGAATGTTTGGTAAATTTCCGAAAGAGCTGAGTTTGCTTCTCCGACTGACGTTTTAAAGTTTTTACCTTGTGCATTCGAAGTTCACTGCCTTTGGGAAATTCCCGGCCCTCGGTAGGATGGAGTGTTGTGAAATGGCGCTCAAGATTTGAAGCCTTAAAATGCGACAGTGAAGTCTGGCATATCAAGCAGAAGGGTTTTCTGTTTCTTTCAACAAAAAAATATAGATCCTCCCATTCAGATTGAAATGTTCTGTGCTCATCTATGTATTTGCGCTTAGCTGTACGTTTCCCTGACTCCGCCATAATAATTGACAATTACAGTATGAACTCGATGAGGCTAGCCGCTAGCGCATGACGTTTAGTACGAAAATAATTTTTTATTTATTTTATTTCAAAATTAATTTGTATACATTTCTGTTAAGTTTACTTCAGTTTAAAATTATTTAAAAAAAATGTGATTAAGAAGCAACTTGTGGATAGATTATTTTAGAGCCGCATAGAGGCAGTCAAAGAGCCGCATGTGGCTCGCGAGCCGCGGGTTCGCCACCCCTGTCCTAGATTAATTGACGAGTTGATTATGATACAAATGGGCTCAATTACAGCAGGTAGTAACTCTTTTAATAAAGAAGTCGGAATGGGGTCTAATAAGCATGTCGTCGGTTTGGGTGTTGCAATAATTTTAATTTAATCTTCTTGATTTATGGGAGAAAAACACTCTAGCTTTTCTTTTTGGGTGACGGTTGAAACTAATTCTTCCGACACACTCGGAGGTTTGGTTTTAGCTATGTTGTCTCGTATTATTTCGATTTTCTGAGTAAAAAACTTCATGAATTCATTGCTACCAAGGTGCGGCGGAATACCCAGGTCAGGTGGAGTCTGTTTGTTTGTTAGATAAGCAATTGTACTAAATAAAAACCTTAGATTGTTTTTGTTATTTTCTATGAGGTTTCGGAAGTGGTTTTAGTGCCTTTTTGTAGCAGTTTGTACTCTCTTTCCATGCAATTTTAAAGACCTCTAATTGGGTTTGTTTCCATTTTCGCTCCAGTTTACGCGTTTCTCTTTTTAGGGCGCGAGTGGTGCTATTGTACCATGGTGCTATGATCTTTTCATTAATCTTTTTTGACTTCATAGGTGCGACCGCTTCTAATGTGTTAGAGAAAATAGTGCCCATGTTGCTGGTCATGTCATCGAGCGATTCTATATTAGTTGGAAAGGTTATTAGAGGAGTCAGATCTGGCAAGTTCTTTATGAAACTATCTTTAGTAGTTGAGGTGATTGTTCTACCTTGTCGATAACGAGATATACAACTGATTTCTGCAGTGCGCAGTGTACATGTTATAAGATGGTGATCGGAAACATCGTCGCTTTGAGGTATAATATCATCTACTTCAAACGTTTTAAGAGACATGGTTTTGGAGACAATGGAAGGCAAGAGTTTGTATCAAGTATGTGATAAAATGATAAATAAGGAGAAACTACAACGTGTGGATACGCCTTGGAGAGACCATTTAAAGGTTGAGGATGATATATAGCCTTGTTGGGGTTCTTTGTACAACCTTGTAGATAACGAGATATACAACTGATTTCTGCAGTGCGCAGTGTACATGTTATAAGATGGTGATCGGAAACATCGTCGCTTTGAGGTATAACATCAATATTGGTTAGATCGGCTCCGTGAGATATAATCAAGTCTAGTGTATGATTAAGGCGATGAGTAGGACTATTGATGTATTGTGTTACACCACAAGAGTCTAGCAGTTCTTTAAACGCCACAGATAATGGATCGTTAGCACTGTCTACGTGGATATTAAAATCTCCAACAATCAGTACTTTATCGACGTTAACCAATAGATCCGATAAGAATTCTGCGAACTCGAACTGCGAATTAGTGTAAGGCCCAGGGGGTCTATACACAGTAACCAATGTAAGAGAAAGCACTGGTTTTTTACTTTTATTTGGAACAGTGATGTTCAACACAAGCACTTCAAATGATTTAAATGTATGCATTGTTCTCCGAGTAACGGTAAGAAAGTCTCTAAAGATTGTTGCGACACCACCACCTCGACCAACCGGACGTGGCTTGTGCATATAACCGTAGCTTGGTGGAGTGGACTCATTTAGACCAAAATAATCATTTGTCTTAAGCCAGGTTTCAGTGAGGCATAGTATATCAAAACTGTTGTCTGTGATCATTTCATTTACAATAACTGCCTTTGGATTTAGTGATCTAATATTAAGTAGCCCAAACTTTAGGCGTTGGTTTTGCTCATTAAATATATTGTCTTTTGCTTTAATCATGATAAGATTTTTTATCTGACTTTTAAATAAATTATTATTTGGTTGTATTATTCGGGGGACAGACACAGTCTCTACATAAATATTCGTTTTCAAAAAGTTTGCTGCTAAACTGCTTTTAGATCTTTGTTTCAGTTGTTTCTGTGATGTACTGAAATATCATTACAAGCACTTCATACGTTTCAAAAGCTTTTATCGACAATTACATGACATTTATGCAAAGAGTTAGTATTTGCAGTGTTGGCCCTTCTTTTTCAGGACCTCTGCAATTCGAATGGGCATGCTCTCAATCAACTTCTGGGCCAAATCCTGACTGATAGCAGCCCATTCTTTCATAATAACTTCTTGGAGTTTGTCAGAATAAGTGGGTTTTTGTTTGTCCGCCTCTTGAGGATTGACCACAAGTTCTCAATGGGATTAAGATCTGCCGAGTTTCCAGGCCATGGACCCAAAATTTCAACATTGTGGTCCCCGAGCCACTTAGTTATCACTTTTGCCTTATGGCACGGTGCTCCATCGTGCTGGAAAATGCATTGTTCTTCACCAAACTGTTGTTGGATTGTTGAAAGAAGTTGCTAATGGAGGGTGTTTTGGTACCATTCTTTATTCATGGCTGTGTTTTTGGGCAAATTGTGAGTGAGCCCACTCCCTTGGATGAGAAGCAACCCCACACATGAATGGTGTTAGGATGCTTTACTGTTGGCATGACACAGGACTGATGGTAGCGCTCACCTTTTCTTCTACGGACAAGCCTTTTTCCAGATGCCCCAAACAATCGGAAAGGGGCTTCATCTGAGAATATAACTTTGCCCCAGTCCTCAGCAGTCCATTCAATATACTTTCTGCAGAAGATCAATCTGTCCCTGATGTTTTTTTTGGAGAGAAGTGGCTTCTTTGCTGCCCTTCTTGACACCAGGCCATCTTCCAAAAGTCTTCGCCTCACTGTGCGTGCAGATGCGCTCACACCTGCCTGCTGCCATTCCTGAGCAAGCTCTGCACTGGTGGCACTCCGATCCCGCAGCTGAATCCTCTTTAGGAGACGATCCTGGTGCTTGCTGGACTTTCGTGGACGCCCTGAAGCCTTCTTCACAAGAATTTAACCTTTTTCCTTGAAGTTCTTGATGAACCTATAAATTGTTGATTTAGGTGCAATCTTAGTAGCCACAATATCCTTGACTGTGAAGCCATTTTTATCCAACGCAATGATGGCTGCACGCATTTCTTTGCAGGTCACCATGGTTAACAATGGAAGAACAATGATTTCAAGCATCACCCTCTTTTTAACATGTCAAGTCTGCCATTCTAACCCAACTAGCCTGACATAATGATCTCCAGCCTTGTGCTTGTCAACATTCTCACCTGAGTTAACAAGATGATTACTGAAATGATCTCAGCAGGCCCTTTAATGACAGCAATGAAATGCAGTGGAAAGGTTTTTTGGGATTAAGTTAATTTTCATGGCAAAGAAGGACTATGCAATTCATCTGATCACTCTTCATAACATTCTGGAGTATATGCAAATTGCTATTATAAAAACTTAAGCAGCAACTTTTCCAATTTCCAATATTTATGTAATTCTCAAAACTTTTGGCCACGACTGTTCATTAAAGCCATAAGACTGGTACCTCTTATATGGTACATCATGTATGTGCTAAATCGAAAGATTAGATTTAAGCATTTACAGACAAAGACAGTGCTATAAAATTTACTGAGTAATTAAAGTGACGTTCGGATAAGGGTCGGGTGCGGATATCTACATCAGAGAAAATTATACGTGCGGGCGGGTGGATAGTTTATTTGAAGCAGCGGATATGGGTGAAATTTTAGCTTTTCTGCGCATCTCTAGGTGTAACCCTAACCTGGCATCAAAAGAGAAATAATAATTTACTTAACCTGGTATTTGTAACGTGATTTGGCTTCAAAAAAAATTTTCACATACTATGAATTGTCAGAGTCTCTATCTCGTAACACACATCGTTACAGGGAGTAACTTAGCTGTATTTTATTAGCCCTTTATGATATGTAAACAGGCTATTTGAAATTGAGGTAATCTTTTGATTATCACGACCAGATAAATAGTTTAAGAATTTCAAAGTTAGCTTAACATTTAAACACTGGTGGTTGCTGTAGTTGACGTTAGCCTACATTAAGTAAACAGGCAAATAGTGTAATGTATTGGCACTGCACTGTTTATGTGTATATAACTAGCACAAATGTAACGTTAAACACAATGTTTAGGCTAAATCGGGAACCGATCTCTGTTATCTGATTAACCCGTCTAGCGCCAACATTCATGTTTACTCATACAGCGACTTCACTTTCAAAATGATTTCTGCAAACAAAATCCCGATGCCTAGTCTTAAAACTAACCTTATATGCGAAATTTCATTATTCTCCTGTTACTCGCATCACTTTCGTCCTTGATTAATTTGAAAGCTGCGCGTGGCACCGGACTCTTTTTCAGCAAGTGGTGAAATGAGATGTCAATCATCATTAAACTGCCCAATAAAATGTGTGGTGGCACTCGGGGTGGCCAATCAGATGTCTGAGGGGTCCAGGGCCACCCAGGACACCCCTCTGGCTCCGCCTCTGCTATTGAATATATTATACAAAGTATTAAGATGAATTACGTCAGAAGTAACTGTAATTAAATTACAGAAAAACCGAGAGTAATCCCTTACTTTACTTGAAAAGGAACTAGTTACACCTAACACTGGTCATGAGTGATGGTGTTGTGTTTTGTGAGTAATTACACTATTGAATATGTAAATAGTAATAGGGTTATTCATTACTTTTTCAGATTAACCTACCCAGCACTGCTCATGAATATGTCTGTAACAATAATAAACCAAAAAGAAACATTTACACAATTTAATTAATTGAATCAAAAGTGACCAGATGTATCTGATTGAAATCTGTAATGTGAGCGACAGTCACGCATCAGTTAATCCGATCAATGAATCTCTCTTTAAATCAAGAACAAATGCAGATAGTTCCTTACTTATTCATGAGTAGTTCAGAAGCACAGCAGATCATCTCTCAGCCTCTTGCTCTGTCCTGCAAGACATTAATGATATTGAATAATTAACATTTAGAAACGAGGGGAGTTGTCAAGTGAGAATAAACCTTTTAATAGAGCATTAAAATAATGGACAGCCAATTGCGGTTAAGTGGCCACATAAAGAAGATATGGCTGCACATTTGGAAAAGCCTATTTATGAAATGAACGCTCATGTTATATAACGTTATTTCATTTTACGGTACACCATAAGAAAACTCTTCAAACGCTCCAGCCGCTAAACTAGGATCTGCTAAATAAAAGCTGACGGACTGAAGTGTGTGTTTGTCCTTAATCTGAAATAAATGTAAGAAGTTAATGTAAGGAAATTTATGAACTAGCATAATAGCGATGTGGTTTTAAATTGAAAATTTTCCCGATATTGATCAATCACGATATTTATTTAAAAAGATAATATGTTAAGCCCATTGAATATTGAGTCCGAAATTTGCGTCCGAAATTTCCAGACGTTAAAAAATCAATACGATCTCACATTGTGTCATTCCCATTTACACACCACCTCCGATATTTTTGTCCGTCATAAAAAAATTCGGACCGGGTTCCATTTTCTGCATATTTTAGTAAACACACTAACAACTTTCAAAACAATTCAAAGTCATTAATATGACCTCTTTAGACATGCACTATTACAACGCAGATGATATAAGACCAAGACTATCATCTTCTGCTCATGTTTTCCTCCTCGTGTTGTGTTTTCTTTCTAGTATGAAATAGACTGTTGTCACGTTTATTTCTACTCTCTGAGTGGTTGTGAGTTTAATCCATATCCAGTCAAAATGTCAAGAGTTTAACAATCGCTAGCGGCATAAATGTTATCGCGATTCGCTATGATATCGTTTATCAGCCCAGCGCTAGTATGAACACAAACATCTCTTTATACTGTGAATAAAGTTTGAAAGGCAAAAGCGTAGATGTAATAAAACAAGTCAGTAGAGAATGTGAACAGAAAAAGTTCGCTGAGGTTTAGTCATACTTCACACGTGCTTCTGCTGAAAACATGTCTTTCTGAGAATAATGATGAAATATTCACAATACACACGTGATGCTTCATTCTGTCATGTGTGTGTTCTTCACTGCTCAGCCGTTGGGTTTCTGTGTCCATCCTGACATGTGTTGATGGGCATCAACTGTCCTGAGCATTCAAAAATTGGACTTATGGACTTCGGATGAACAAAAGTTGAAGTTTATTAATCAGAATACAGCACGCTGGGCTGTCTCAGACCATAGAGTCTTCACCGAGAGTCAGCAACGCTTAAAAAGTTTACATCATTTTTATATCTATGTGAGAGGGTGTATCTTCTTTCTTCAGGCCGTGCCTCCCCCGAGCGCCTCCACATTTGCTGCTTTCTTTGTGTCCCATGGAGTGATGACACCCCTCGTGCTCATTCCGGCCGCACCCTTCTTCTTTTACTATCTGCAAAACAGCATATTCCCCCCCCGGTCTCCACATAAACTTGTTTCTTCCAACCCGCGCTATATGGGTATGTGCGTTGCATGTACAGCATGACCTCAGGTCAAACAGCTGAGTTCTCGTGCAAACCCTCAAACTGCTGACCCTCTTCTTTGCACGCAATGCTGCACACACACATATAATTGTTCACACTAATACACACATTCTACTATTGATTATATATAAGCCATAAAAAGATAAAATGTAATTAAAACATAGATTGTTATTAAACCCTTCAGTGTCCAGACACGCAATGCTGACATATCCCGTTCCCAACATTCAATCACAGCAAACACGAGTCACTGAAGTCAAATCAACAGATTCATGAGGTCTATGAAAAGCAACTTACTGACTTGCTTTGACTGAAATGGGAAATTTGCCCATAAAATGCTAACAGCGCACTTTGTGTGTGTATGTGTGTGTGTGCGTGTGAATATGAGTGTGTGCGTGTGTTTGTGTGAATATGTGTGTGTGTGGACTTTGTTTTTATATGTTAGTGGGGACCTAAACCTGAATGCACACCAACTCATGGGGACTCAGTTTGTACAGTATACAACTCATTACGCATATGGACTGTCCCACGGAGATAATGAAACATACATGTGTGTGTGTGTGTGTGTGTGTGTGTGTGCGACAAAAATGTCTAACTATCAGCAGGTACTCTTCAGGGACTATGACTGCTGTCACTCTGACACTACATCATCACACAAAATCACCTCTCTTTATAAAACACACACAAGAGGAACAAAGTAAGAATTGCTGTCATTGAGTGTTCCTTCAGTGGACAAACACAAGTGATGTAAACCTGCCGCGTTTCATCAGATTCTATTTCATTTCAATTATATGTATTTAATCTGCAGTACAATATGTCATTATGGGCTGTTGCAGAAATGAATCGCTGGGGATTTCTTCATCCATCTAAATCATTCTTAACACTGATTCACAGCTAACAAGCTCCTCTTTCAGACGATGGTAATTATAAAAATAACTTTTGTGAATCAGTTTCATGTTCATATTTAGGTCTGGGACAATTTAAAACAATAAAATCTATACACAGTATCAAGAGAAATGTGAAAATAGACATTTGTATGAAGGCAGAGTGAAAAGACTCATATAACAAACAAAATTGAAATAACAAATATGTTAGTTTGAATAGACATCAGCCCCCGGACATACAGTGGCCCTGTAAGAACACATCACACGCAGTGTTTGATTGACAGCACCACACAGATGTTGAGGATTTTCTTTTAGAGACGCTGAAGCAAATGCTGACAGATGTGTGTCGATGAGCAAAGACACTGAAAGAACATTGAAGACAGATCTATATGTGTGTGTATGTGTGATCGGTTATTAGATGCTCTGTGTATCAACGCACATGAGAGCACATCAACACACACCTCTCAAAATCAGACAAACAAGACGGACCACAACTGTGTGTGTGTGTGTGTGCGTTTGGTTGTGCGTGCACATGCATTTGTGTTATTTTCAACACAATCAATCAAATCTCTGTGTGATCAGGATGTTATTTGTAATGTTACTTTCAATGTGACACAAAACTGATTCAACACATAACGCTGTGAGCTTGACATGACGCAAGTGTTCATGTCTCTGTGAATCTTCTGGACTGTCCTCAGTTTTGAGTTTTGTTGAGCAATTATTTGTAAAGTAGACAGCGTCTGTCCACCTGTTCCGCAGCAAACGTGTTTTAATGAAATGTTTAGGACGTCATTCACAGACAACACACACTTCCATCTAATTCAATCACCTGCAGCCGCAGCTCCTCCATGACTGTCACATCTCAACACTCCATGACTGTCACATCTAACCCTAACCCATGCGCATTCGTGTATTCTAACACAGAAGTGTTGGAGGTAAAAATACGAGCCATGGAACTATGAGAAGATTTCAGGCCGCCGGAGAAACACATGAAGTGTCACAAGAACACAAAGACTGTGGTGTGTGTTGTGTTCCTGTGAGAACAACACAATAGCGGTCTGACGGCAAATTTTCATTTAACGGCCCGTCAGCTTTCTGATCCGCAGCAAATGAATACGACCACAAACAAATCTATCAAATCCAGCATCAAAACACACCGCTCGCAGAGAGAGAGAGAGAGACAGAGCGAGAGAGAGAGTGTGTGAAAGAGAGAGAGAGTGAGAGAGAGAGTGTGAAAGAGAGAGAGAGAGAGAGAGAGTGAGAGAGAGAGAGTGTGAAAGAGAGAGAGAGAGAGAGAGAGAGATTGTGAAAGAGAGAGAGAGAGTATGTATGAAAGAGAGAGAGAGAGTATGAAAGAGAGAGAGAGAGAGAGAGAGAGAGAGAGAGTGTGAGAGAGAGAGAGAGAGAGAGAGAGAGAGAGAGAATGAGACTGGAAGAGAGAGAGAGAGAGAGTGTGAAAGAGAGAGAGTGTGAAAGAGAGAGAGAGAGAGAGAGAGAGAGAGAGAGAGAGAGATTGTGAAAGAGAGAGAGAGAGTATGTATGAAAGAGAGAGAGAGAGTTTGAAAGAGAGAGAGAGAGAGAGAGAGAGAGAGAGAGAGTGTGAGAGAGAGAGAGAGAGAGAGAGAGAGAGAGAGAGAGAGAGAGAGAGAGAGAGAGAGAGAGAGAGAGAGAGAGAGAGAGGAAGAGAGAGAGAGAGAGAGAGTGGAAGAGAGAGAGAGAGAGAGAGAGAGAGAGAGAGAGAGAGAGAGAGAGAGAGAGAGAGAGAGAGAGTGAGAGAGAGAGAGAGAAAGAGACAAAGAGAGGGAGAGAGAGAGAGAGAGAGAGAGAGAGTATGAAAGAGAGAGAGAGTATGAAAGAGAGAGAGAGAGTATGAAAGAGAGAGAGAGAGAGAGAGAGAGTATGAAAGAGAGAGAGAGAGAGAGAGAGAGAGAGAGAGAGTGAGAGAGAGAGTGTGAAAGAGAGAGAGAGAGAGTGTGAGAGAGAGAGAGAGAGAGAGAGGAAGACAGAGAGAGAGAGAGAGAGAGAGAGAGAGAGAGAGAGAGAGAGAGAAATAGACAAAGAGAGGGAGAGAGAGAGTGGAGAGAGAGATGGCAGTTGGCAGCAAAGTCATCAGCTCCTGATTTTGCATATTTTTTTGCCAGATAATGTATGTTTTTTCAACTAAAACATAGTGTACGTGATTGGATACTAACTCAAGAACAAAAGAGGCAGAAGATTATTAGGGAAAGACCTCAAATTACATTTCTGGAAACATCTAAAGTTTATACAGAGTCAGTACACTCTAGTCATGGCAGTTAAAACTGTTGAAGCAGAGGCATCTTTTAAAAATGAAGAGGAGCTGGATATATTATATTCAGTGGATGTTAAATCAACGAAAGAAAAGAGGAAGATAAAAGAAATAATCCTAAAAGGAAACCCAGAGATGCTGTTGTCAGACTATACTGGAGCAGAAGAGAACAGAGTTCGCTGTAACCTGCTGTTCTTCACTGAACACCCTTCAGTCTGGCACACAGTCCTCTCATCTAACATGACGTGCTGCAGAAGAGAGGAATCATTAAAGGTAGACAGCTCACACTGGAGGGAGAAAATGACTTCAAGATTATTGTGAATCTGTATCACAATGGGACAGTCATGGTTCAGGGACCAGAGTCCAGTCTAGAGGAATTTCAAAGGAACTTCAAAAACTTGAAAATGAAGGTTCAAAAAATAAAGAAAGATCCTGAAGTGAAGAACATCACAGCAGATGAGACGTGCACCACAGCGGACAACAACACTGATCAAAGATCATATTCTCCTCCATCATACAGAGACATCAGCACTCCAACCTCACCTAAAATAAAGATCCTGAGAGACAACCTGTCAGAACTGGAGCAGGACTACTGTCTGTTTAAAGAGGAAACCAGCAACAGTCTTCACCAACTCCAGAGTCTGATCAACCATCCCAACACACAACACATGAAACAACTACACAACACTGTCAGACAGCTGGAGGAGGACAATGAGGAGCTGCGACAGGAGCTGAGGAGAGTGAGACAGGAGCTGGTCACAAGAGAACAACACTACATCATCATAGAGAGACAGACAGACGAGATGAGGAGACAATTAAACACACTCATACAACACAACAAACACAACACCTCATCCACTGAGAACACAGCACAACATCAGCCTGAAGTCAACACACTGTCACAGAGCATCTCTACTGCTGAGGAGACACAACGTCTGCAAGACATCGTCCCATCAACACAGAGCACATCTACTGAGAGGAACAGCACAAACACAACACAGCATGGACAGAACATCGGCACACAAAGAAAGAGCATCTCTTCTACTACAATCACACAAACAATTAATTCACAAGACAACAGGAGGAAGAAGAGCAGCGTCAGACAGAGCAATCCACTGACAACAACATCACCCAACAGCACCAACAGAGAAGAGATGAGAAAAGAGAACATTGTCATCCTGTGTGACTCCAACGGTCATCACCTCCATCAGAGACGACTGTTTCCAGGAAGAAACGTGAAGAAGTTTTGGTGTCCCACCTCCCAGTCTGCACTGAATTTACTGAGAGAAGATGTGCTGGGCGCACCAACACACATCATACTCCACACTGGAACCAACGACCTCACCGGAAGAAGAACAGACGTCACCAAAGCTCTGTCAGATGTACTGAGAACAGCCTGCAGGATCTACCCCAGCGCTAAAGTCATCTTCTCAACCCTTCTGCCCCGTCGAGACATTCCACAAAACATCATTTACCAAATTAACGGAGAGTTAGCAAGAGTCTGTGCCCAACTGAAGAACGTCTCCATCGCAAACCATCAGCGCATCAGTCATGACCATCTGTACGATCACATCCACATCCATAGAGACGGCATGAGACTGTTCGCACAAACACTAAAGGAGGCAACTTTAAAAAGTCCTCACACAACACATCGTGTCCATGAGGAGAGAGTCAGACAGACGGTCAGTTACACCACAGCAGACAACAGAGACCTCCATCAGATCAAACACATGCTGAAACTCATATGTGACAACTTCTTACACTAAATATGTGATGATAGTTAGGTACATTCATCTATTCATTTAAATATTTATTTTTCATGATTTATATTATACACATGTTTATTTCTTTCTACATTTACTTTACTTAATATTCACTCTGCAATATTGCCTTTTATCTGCACAACGTGATCGAGAAATCATACATTATTTCTGGTTAAAGAAAACAATAACATGTCCTCCCTTAAAATAACATGCTATAACATTCAGGGAATGTATTCTTCTGCTTTTGGAGAGAAACACAGAAACCCTGATCTTGTAAATATTGTACATAGTTCTGATATCCACATCATAGACCAAGATGGCGGCGCGTGAACATCGCGAGGCTCAGCGTCTCTCCAGTTTTAGCAATTATATAGTGTTTTTCTTGCTCATCTCGGGCCTGTTCGTTAAGAACAGTTGTGCATTCACAACGTACACCCGGCATGAGCTTTTGGATATCGGTTTGCGCATTCCCGGAAGTTATATCAGTAACATTCAACTCGTCCCTGAGATCGTCAAAACCTCCGATGCTACGCACCCCACACGGCCCGGCGGAAGTGCTCGCCGGCGGCGTCGAGATCGTAAACAGAGGCGGGGAAAACGCGGTGGGCTAAGAGCTAAGCTAACGCTAACACCACACCGGCTCTCTTTACCCAGCATTTTCCTTGCTAATGTACGATCATTAGTGAACAAAATGGATGAGATTCGACTCCGCATCATCAACAACAAAAGACTTTTGAACTGCAATGTCATAATCTTCACGGAAACATGGCTACACAGCGGCATACCGGACAACGCTATTGAGTTAGCGGGCTACAACACACACCGGGCGGATAGAACGGCAGAGGAATCCGGTAAGACAAGAGGAGGTGGACTGTGCATTTATGTCAATAAAGCTTGGTGCACGAACTCTGTTATTGTCGGGAGACACTGCTCGGCTAACCTTGAGTTTCTCATGGTTAAATGTAGACCGTTTTATCTGCCACGGGAATTCACTTCAACCATTATAACGGCAGCTTATATTCCACCGGATGCTGATACTGAGCTTGCTATGAAAGAACTACATGCAGCCATCAGTAAACAACAGACTGCTCACCCGGAGGCTGCATTTATTGTTGCGGGAGATTTTAATCACTCAAACTTAAAGACAGTGCTCCCTAAATTTCACCAGCATGTTTCCTGCCACACAAGAGGAAACACAACTTTAGACCATGTCTATACAAACATGGCTGAAGCTTACACCGCAACCCCCCTCCCCCACCTAGGTCAATCTGATCACCTTTCTTTGTTGCTCACCCCCAAGTATTCACCTCTCATTAATCGTGTGAAGCCATCAATGAAGACCATCAAGGTGTGGCCTGCGGGGGCAGACTTCACACTCCAGGAAAGGTTTCTACACACAGACTGGAGTATGTTTGCTTCTCAGGCCACCAGTGGCTCTCACACGGACATTGACAGCTACACCTCCTCTGTATTGGACTACATCAATACCACCATTGATAGTGTCACAACTCAAAAGCAGATCACCATATACCCTAATCAGAAGCCATGGATGAACAAGGAAGTGCGCCTCCTGTTGAAAGCACGCAACACCGCCTTCAGATCAGGTGATGCACAGGCCTATAGTACTTCCAGGGCAAATCTGAAGAGGGGCATCAAAAAGGCCAAGCACTGCTACAAGTTGAAGCTAGAGGAGCATTTTACCAATTCTGACCCTCGACGCATGTGGCAGGGCATCCAGGCCATTAGTGACTATAAACCCAACCACTCCATCCCCATAACCACAGATGCTGCCTTTCTGAACGAGCTTAATGACTTTTATGCACGCTTTGAGAGAGACAATAAGGAACCCGCCACCAGGCTCACACCTTCCACCGACCACCCAATCATCACAGTAAATTCCACAGATGTTTTTACTGCACTAAGCCGGATAAATGCGCGCAAGGCTGCTGGCCCTGACGGCATCCCTGGTCGCGTACTCAGGGCATGTGCGGAGCAGCTCGCTGGGGTCTTCACGGACATCTTCAACCTGTCCCTCGCCCAAGCAGTGGTTCCAGCATGTTTCAAATCCACCTCCATTGTGCCCATTCCAAAACATTCCAGCCCGACATGCCTGAACGACTACCGCCCTGTAGCACTCACACCCATTGTTATGAAGTGCTTTGAGCGGCTGGTCCTGTCACACCTAAAAGACTGTTTACCATCCACACTGGATCCATACCAATTTGCCTACCGTAGCAATAGGAGCACAGATGATGCAGTGTCCATGGCGCTGCACTCCGTGCTCACACACCTGGACAATAAGGACACTTATGCACGCATGCTGTTTGTAGACTTCAGCTCTGCATTCAATACCGTCATCCCTTCCAAGCTAATCATCAAACTTGGAAACCTAGGCATTAACAATACAACCTGCAACTGGATTATGGATTTCCTGACGAACAGGCCTCAGCTTGTTAGGTTAGGCAACATCTGCTCCACCACAACCACCCTCAACACTGGTGTACCACAGGGCTGCGTACTGAGCCCCTTTCTCTACTCCCTTTTCACACTCGACTGCAGGCCTGTGAATGGATCTAACTCCCTCATCAAGTTTGCAGATGATACAACAGTGATTGGTCTCATCAGCAACAACGATGAGACTGCTTACAGGGAGGAGGTACGGCACCTGGCCACATGGTGCTCAAACAACAACCTGCTCCTTAACACTTCAAAGACAAAGGAGATCATCGTGGACTTCAGGAAGGCGAAAGGAGGCACACACGACCCCATCCACATTAACGGGACGGCTGTTGAACGTGTTTCCAGTTTTAAGTTCCTGGGGACCCACATTTCGGAGGACCTTTCCTGGACCACCAACACCTCATGCCTGGTCAAGAAGGCTCACCAGCGTCTCTTCTTTCTTAGGACACTGAAGAAGAACCAACTGTCTTCAACTATCCTGGTGAACTTCTATCGCTGCACGATAGAGAGCATCCTGACCAACTGTGTCACAGTCTGGTACGGGAACTGTTCTGTTGCTGAGCGCAAGGCACTGCAGCGGGTGGTGAAAACAGCCCAGCGCATCACAGGAACTACACTCCCTTCCATTGAGGACATCCAGAAGAAACGCTGTCTGCGTCGAGCTCGCAGCATTCTCAAGGACTCCTCTCACCCCGCTCATAGACTGTTTACTCTCCTGCCTTCCGGTAGGCGCTTCAGGTGCCTCCGGGCAAGAACCAGCAGACTAGGAAACAGCTTTTTTCCCAGAGCTGTTTCATTATTGAACTCTGCTCCCCACTGATTTCACTACCTCTCATAACTTTAACTTAATGCTGCTATTACAATGTTTACATTGCACTACAGGGCTGCCATGCATGACGGAACTGTACATACCAGTACTTCATGTATCTGCTCTACCGGACTGTTTACACGCATCATTTGCACTCTATACTGCTCACTTGCACACCAGGAACATTACACTGAATGCTCATTTGCACTAATGGACTACTTTCATAACTGCATTAACTCATCTACTGCACTGTAACTTTAATAACTGCACTAACTCACCTACTGCACTGTAACTCATCTATTGCATCTATCGCATAACTAACTGCATCTACTCATCTATTGCACTATAACTTCAATAACTGCTTTAACTCATCTACTGCACTGTGACTGTATATCTGCATCTACTCATGTATTGCACCGTACCTTTAATAACCACATTAACTCATCTACTGCACTGTAACTTTAATAACTGCATTAACTCATCTACTGCACTGTAACTGTATATCTGCATCTACTCATGTATTGCACCGTACCTTTAATAACCACATTAACTCATCTACTGCACTGTAACTTTAATAGCTAATGTCTGTAACTAATGCACACTCAAGTCACTTGCACTATTGTATAGTCTATATTGTTATCTGTTCATAACCTCCTGTACATTAATGTTCACAGTATATAGCCTTCTGTATATATTGTTCATAGTACATACCGATTGTCATATTTTCATAGTACATGCCCATCGTAAATTATTTTCCTAATATTGTATTCTGTATTTATTCACACTGTATATCTGCACTTGCTAATTGCACTTCTGGTTAGACCTAAACTACATTTCGTTACACTGTACCTGTATATGTGTAATGACAATAAAGTTGAATCTAATCTAATCTAATCTAATCTAATTACTTGAGACCTGGAGTCGGTTAGAATGTCAGATCTCCGCTCCTTTAAATTACAAAGAAATATTTATACCATCAGTTAAGCGTCCTCATGTGAAAGTTGGACGGGATTCTGGAGGAATAATTGTGTGGTTTAAAGAACAACTGCTGCATTACATTCAGCCTGTTAAACAAGGGAAAACACATATCTGGCTAAAGATGAAAAGAGAACTCATGTGTTCAGATGAGGACACATACATGTGTGCCGCATACATCCCTCCACACGAGTCTCCATATTATGATGAAGACATTTTCTCAACATTACAGTCAGAGATCATTCAGTTCCAGTCTTTAGGATCAGTTCTGTTAATGGGGGACTTCAATGCAAGAACTGGGAAAGAACTGGACTTCATTAGTTCTACTGGAGATAAATATATTAAGATTTCAAATGTACAGCCAAACAAAGTTAAGACTAAACCCTGTCAGAACTATGATGACACTATAAACAAAAATGGTAATCAAGTCATACAGATGTGCAAAAGTCTGGGTCTATATATAGTTAATGGGCGAACAAAAGGTGATTCTATGGGTCAGTTTACATACAGCTCACGTCTGGGCAGCAGCACCGTTGACTATGTCATCACAGATTTACAGCAAAACAAGATCAATTATTTCACAGTCATGCCACAGTTACCTTTATCAGACCACTGCCACATAGTCATTAGTTTAAACAAATCCCTTCATCCTTTACCAGCTTCTCATCACAAACACAAACTGTTTCCCCTGCCGAGAAGATTTTACTGGAGGAGATCCAGTCGTGAACAATATGAAGCAGAGCTCAGCAACACTCAATCTGAAAACATGATAGAAACATTTCTTCTCTCCATGTTTAAAGAAGATGAGAAAAGTGTCAATCTGGCAACAAAACAATTACGTCATATTTTTTGGAATGTGGCCAACAAATCTTTGAACATAATCAAATTGAACCATGGTAAGAAAGAGATGGACAAAGATGACTGGTTTGATAAAGAATGTCAAATGTCTAGAAGAGAACTACGAATGTTATCAAATAAAAAACACAGAGATCCTTCAGACCATCAGACACGTGCTCTTTATCAACAAACCCTTAAAACATACAAGTCACTGTTAAAGAGAAAAAAAGTTTAACATATGACAACTAAGTTTAACATGATTGAAGAAGCAGTAAACCAAAATTCATTTTGGGACTTTTGGAATCATTTAAATAAGTCTAAAAAAGAAAAACACATTCCCATCGATGATCCACATATTTGGACCGAACATTTTGGTAACCTTTATACACAAAATGATCCAAACCCCTCCCAAAAACACCTGGGGCCCGTTTCAGAAAGCAGGGTAAGTGCAAACTCAGAGTAAGTCAACCCCAGAAAACGGAATACTCAGGGTTTTTGGTTTCAGAACGCGAGGTATGTCAAACCCGCGACCACGGAGTAAGTCAAGCCCATTTCAGAAATCGAGGTATTTTATACTCCGAGTGAGTAACCAGAGTAACCTACTCCGTGAACCTAACCTGGTCGGGAGCAGGTTTTATTCCGCAAACCTAGGGTTTGTTACAATCTCCTCCCCCTTTTCGAAGTGAAAGCGAGCGGTGTTGAAATTACATACGTCATTTGTTTATTGATTCGTGTTCCTAATCGCGCTCAATTTAGTCACACAGAACTTAAAATGGCATGTCCGTTTATTTAGGAACCCATAGAAGAGGAAGCTGCATTAATTCGCAGAGAATTATATTTATGTCGGGAGAGAATTGTGAGGCCCCGTTTGGATGTTTTATCTTAACTTTTAAGGCCAGTTTAAGAAGTATATTTAACATTTCCCAATCAGGCATCTTACTAGCAAGACCATTTTATTTCTTTAAAGTTTCCTGAATAAATGATGTTATTGTATTTCTACGACGGCGTTTTAGTGGCACGTTAAAAATAAAATAAATTCAAGATTACGAGATTAAAGTCGAAATGTTACGAGATTAAAGTCGAAATGTTACGAGAATAAACTCGTCGTAATACGTATTTTATTTTCGTGAAGGTTGTAGTTTAAGAGTTGAAGTTATGTTTGAGCACGTCATCTGAATCAGTGAGTTAATTCGTAGTTCATGTCAGATTTTTTCTTCTGAATAAATTCAGTTTCCTACATAACGGCTGCAGTGTCCTTTTACTAATTATAACTCCGTGATGATGCGCCAAAATACAAAGAATTTCCTTATTGCTAAATCATAATCTAAAGTAGGATTTAACCAAATCCTCCACATCCATTGTTTCTAGAAATTCTGTTATTTTTCTCAAAATATTACGACTTTATTCTCGTAACATTTCGACTTTATTCTCGTAACATTTCGACTTTATTCTCGTAACATTTCGACTTTATTCTCGAAATGTTTTTTTTTTTTACGACGCCGTCGTATATTTCATATTCAGCTGCTGCCAAGATCTTTTTATTGCAAAAGGATAGCACCTACATGAGAGCGAGAGAGTTAAATATAATTCGCATTTTCACAGTTTCAACAAAATAAATATAAAAGTGATTGACATATAAACTGGCGCATTAACAAGTGAAGCACTTTTCTCCCATACCAACTCTCTTTCTTTTGCTGCTGCGGCTGTGTTGCTCTTTTTTTCTTAATATTCACCTTACGCTTGTAACAGTACCTTCAATTCGATTGGCGAGAAATGAACAGAGCGCTTTTTGTCACGTGCCGTTGCCATGGTGAATCGTGCTATCTTCACTCAATTGATAATGGCTTTTCATCGCCATGCTGAACGCGCGTAACCTAGAGTGAACTTACTCAGGGTTGATTGAACTAACTCAAATCAGCTGTTCTGAAACTGAAAACTCAGAGTAGCGATTCTCTGAGTAAATCAACTCAGAGTTCAGATTTTAACTCGGTGTTGGTTGAACTTCCTTATTGAAACGGGCCCCTGACCTCCCAACAACATGAACTAGAACACACTATCAAAGACCAAATGAACCAATTAGACAGTCCTATTTCATTAAATGAACCCTAAATTAGCCCTAAATTAAGAGATGCCATTCTCCAATTATTTAATTTGCTGTTGCTGTTGCACTTTCCTGACGAATGGAAAGAAAGTCAAATAACACCAATCTTCAAAAAAGGGGACAAATGTGACCCTGATAACTACAGAGGTATTACTGTAAGCAGTAACCTTGGCAAACTATTCTGCTCCATTATTAATGAGCGATTAGTGCAATTTCTCCATGACAACAAAAGTCTAAATAACTGTCAAATTGGATTTTTGCCCAAACAAAGGACCACTGATCATATATACACATTACATACACTTATAAAGAAACATGTTCATCAAACAAAACAAGGAAAAATATGTGGTTGTTAGTTTGGTTGTTAGACACTGTTAGTTTGGGTCCTTGTACATGTATTTATTTATTTTTATTGTTGCAATGTGTCATTATTATTTTTATTTTATTTTATCTTTTGCTTTCTTTTTTAATGTTCATACTATATGTCTTATATTACTCAATGCTTTGGCAATATTTGTGTTTGTTCACAGTCATGTCAATAAAGCTCATTTGAATTTGAATTTGAGAGAGAGAGAGAGTGTGAGAGAGAGAGAGAGAGAGAGAGAGACTGAAAGAGAGAGAGAGAGAGAGAGAGAGAGATAAGAAAGAAAGAGAGTATGAAAGAGAGAGAGAGAGAGAGAGAGAGTGTGAAAGAGAGAGAGAGAGAGAGAGAGAGAGAGAGAGAGTATTAAAGAGAGAGAGAGAGAGAGAGAGAGGAAAAGAGAGAGAGAGAGAGAGAGAGAGAGAGAGTGAGAGAGAGAGAGAGAGAGAGAGAGAGAGAGGAAGAGAGAGAGTATGAAAGAGAGAGAGTATGAAAGAGAGAGAGAGAGTGTGAGAGAGAGAAAGAGAGAGAGAGAGACACAGAGAGAGAGAGAGAGACAGAGAGAGAGACAGAGAGTGAAAGACAGAGAGAGAGAGAGAGAGAGAGAGAGAGAGAGATAAGAAAGAAAGAGAGTATGAAAGAGAGAGAGAGAGAGAGAGAGAGAGAGTGAAAGAGAGAGAGAGAGAGAGAGAGAGAGAGAGAGAGAGAGAGGGAGATAATGTCAATACTCGCCCATGACACACACGAGATGAGAGTGACAGGTTCAGATTCATGTGAAAATAACTCTTGAACCATGTTGATGCGCATTTATAATGTGTATTTTTCATATTCAACATTATATTTCATCAGAAGCACTAATATTATATTGAACTGTTGGATTATTATCATTTAAAGCATTTGGCCGTGCAGGGGAAAGCCTCACTTACAAACCACACATCATCGTAAGTAATGAGTTACTGTAATTTAATTACTCCTCCCTTGAGAAAGTAAAGTGACGGATTACTTTTATTTTCCTGTAAATCTAATGACAGTTAGTTTGATGTCATTCAACTAAATACTGTGTGTAATATATATGTGTGTGCTATAGTGGAATTGACATCAAAATTCTAAGTTCATTTGTATTACTTTCTATATCCTATCAACCGTGATTCAAGGATTGACATGAAACAACTCTTTCATTTCATTCAAATAAATGATATTACCAACATAAAGTAGCACAACTATTACAAATGTGTAAACCCTGTACAATGTAAACCCAAATGTTCAAAGAAATTAAACAGTTTAAGTAGTGTAAACTTAATTTTATATAGAAACAAAAAAACGGTATTTCAACATGTTAATTCAAGAATATTTGTTGAGGCTGAAATTCAGTTTCCAGCATGCTTTGCGTGAGACTGCATTAGGAGAGTAAATTTATAAATTAATTGTTAATTTATGAGTTTTTAGAAAGGAAAGAGCCTTGTTAATGATGAATGTTCATTTATCTTGGATATTTCGAAGAGTTTGTTGTATTTTTTACTTTTGGGGTTACCATCCTTCAGAAGAGTGGTGCTTATGCTTGGGTTGTGGGAGGTTGACTGACGGTCGTGTGTGTTGCATCACTCTCTGTGAAGGCTGTTTGTAAATTGTTGATACCGCTGAAATGTTCAGGTCGTCTTTATAAGACCTTTCTTTTAATTAACTGTAAATAAAAAAAGGTTCTTTGCTAAATGTTCAAAATTAAAAGGAGTCAACAACAGTAAAACAAGCTCAAAACATAATAGTTCTGCTTACTAAAAATTGGTAACATCATACTGATTACCTCGTTTTTGGAGTTTTCCTAACTTATTCGGGTTTACAATGCACTGGTTGTTTATTCTAGCCACATGCAGCCGGTCTTGAATCGCTCTGGTCCAGCAGAAGTGTGTGTACCTGTAGACTGTTTAGTCAGTTCGTCTCCGTCACAGTTGTCATTAAAAGCACTCTTGGCGGTCTGTTGAATGTATTTTTAAAGGGGTCCACCTTCCACATAATAGCTGCTCATTTTTCTAATGTCGTGTGCACTTTACCCGAGACCCCTGGTGTGAAGCCCCACCCCCGTCACACCCCCTCTATCAGCAGCTGCATGACAGCCCATCATAAAGCTGCAGAAAATGTCGATTTCACGCAGTCGGGAGCACAATTAAAAGGCGTGCAGATACCCGCTGCGGCGTCTGTCTCTGCCGGACCACCGCATCCATTGTGCCTGTCGACACGAGCTCACAGTCGTCCAATCAGGCGAAACTGAGCAAGAGTGACAGGCGGAATGAGTGAGCTTGATTGGGCGGCTTTGATTGCAGAGTGCACGAGGTGATGTCTGTCGAGAGATCTGATGGGCGAGTCTTTCAAGACTGAGCAGTCGGATATCTGAAAGATCACACACACATAAGAACAACGACACAACATGTACTATATACGCGTTTGTATTTAATGTTGGGACTGTATACTGTTGTTTATTGTCTATATGTGCACTACATATCTTCATGTTTCTAGACTTAAAATAACTGAATTCATTACATAATGAACTTCATTTAAAGGGTTATAGTGCAGATATAAAGAAGAGTTTCATCATCAAGTTGAGCAATAGCTATAACATTGTTGACATAAATTGAGCCTTTTGAGTATATTTATTATGCAAGTATGATGTTCTGATCAAATTCAAAACACATCAATCTTATTAACTGCTATATATTTTAGGGATAATCCACAGCTAGCCGTGTGTTAAAGGGTTTAATGCACGACATGGAGGCCAAGAACCACCCGACACCAAAATCCTTTAACGCACGGCTATCTGTGGATTATCCCCCTTATACCTGGGTTATTTGCCTATATGAAGCTCTTATTGATGTTTACAGTGTCATAGATCAAACCAGTGAAAATGACAATTTATTTCCTCAGTTAGTTTGAAATGTAATCAAACTGACTGTAGTAACCCGTGTGTTATGTAAGCGATAATGAACAGGCAGCCAGTTGTTATCGCAGAAATAAGCCAGACTGAAGGGTCTTGTGTCACAATGTAGGGGTTTATACAACCGGCTGCTTTCTGCGAGGAAAAGCCTTTTAGTTTGGGTTTTAAGGTAAGAAACAACGTTCAAATATCACGAATAGGCAATAATTGTTTTAAAATATAATGTCATATATGATATTAAAAGACATTTATATTTAAATGTTTATATTTTCAATTTTTATTTAATTTGTGAAAAAACCTATCAAAATGATTTGCTGCATCCGGGATACTGTGTGTTATTAGTTTTGAGTGATGGTTATCTGGGAACAAGGCGCTGTAATTCTTCCATAGATATACACTAAAAACGGGGAAGAGGATTGAGAGCATGTGCATAAACTTTGATTGCTCGGGTGATGACATCATCATTTTAGAAGATATACTGATGCCTGTACACACGAAAACCCAGGGGTTGCTTCTTCAGTTTATCCACTCTGGGACCTGGTTTCAGCCGTGTGGACGAAATGCATATTTAGGAAAAACATTTAGGCACTAAAAGTAAACGATCTTGGAATTACTTTAAAACTTTTGGAATACACAGAAACCAGGAATTTTTGGGATAGTGGTCTACCAGCCTACTGCCGACAGTTGACCTTCTTAAGGAATGACAAAGCTGCCCACACTCAAACAGACGAGAAAATACCTTCTTTTGGATCCACAGCAACCTGCAACAAACTTAAAAAAAGAATGCAGTTTACTTGCGGCACTGCTGTCCCTGCCGTAATACACAGCTGAACCTTGCCGTGGACCCTCTCAGCATAAAGCCGGTGAGTTCTGTGAATCTATTGCTCCTCAACTCAACTCAACCAAAAACCTGCAACATGAGAGGACTGAACTTCATAGACCTTTTCAATCTCTTCTGGAGTCAAAAACAACTTCCAACAACAGATGGCCTCCACCCATGCAAACTTGGAGCAACAGTGCTAAAGGACAACCTCCTCTTCTCCCCCTATCACCCATGAGCAGAGTGTGCCCCACATTCCTGAATGGAAAACATACACCTGGTTTGATTTCATATCAAAAGTCGGATGGACACTTGGAGAACACCCCTCAGCCACAACAACCAGTGCTCACGGTAACGACTCAGGCTGTACCCTGCCCAGTGACATCACATCCGGACTGTGACGAAGACTCAACACCCAAGGACACTACTGTAGATAACAACCCGGAGAGGCAAGATAACATACTTCGTCCTCTGGAAACACCAGACTCATTGTCTCTCTACATACTGTCTCTTACATCACCTCTTTTGAGCTTCTCAGACAAAACGGAGGAACTAGAGTTTGGTGGAACAAAGCTCTCCCAAAGGACTGGCCCAACAACCACCAAAGCCTCCGGGTCCAGCTTGCCCACCATCTCCTTCTGAAAGAGCTCTCCGGCTTCTTTAAGAGGTTCATAAATGAGAACACCAGTGAGCTGTTTATGAATGCTATTGTTTATGTCACCAAGTATATCTGCAGAAGCTATGGATGTTCCTCTCAATAGCTTGAATGTAAAAGTCAAAAAAGCTATCGATGCCATTGCTCCAGTAAAGGCGATAACTGGCAGGCATAAAGCACCCTGGAGAAACACACAAGTTGAAAAGAACATGCAGAAAAGCGTATGTGGCGAAAATCAAACTTGAAGTTCACTGTAACATCTATAAAGACAGTCTGCATGCCCTAAATGTAGAATAAGGTAAAGCCAGACAGACTGTTTTCTCAAACATTATTAACTCCAACATAAACAAAACCAGACTCTTTTTGCAACTGTAGAGAGACTTACAAATCCCCCGAGTCAAGTTCCCAGGGAAACAACGCGAGTGTTTAAACACTGTTGAGTTTGCAACTTATTTCATTGAACAGATCAATAATATCAGAATGGCAATCAGCAAAGCTCCATGGGGCAGTCAGATCAGTCTGACTTCAGTACAACAACCTTAGAAATGAACATCTTTATATGATTGTAACGAGGTTCAATAAAAGGAAGGAAGAAGGCGGGAACCGGAAGACACTTAAATAAAGTTTTAGTTTTAATATAAATAATAACGGCCGGCGGTCCCTCACGGCCGACCGCCGGCGAACAAAACAAAAACACTGAAGTAAAAAACAAGAACATAAATACAAATACAAACATGTTCAGGCCCAGTCCTCTCTCGTCTGTTGAGACAGGTGCACCAGGAGCGACAGGGATGAAAGAGGGGAGAGAGGAAAAAAAATTTGGTCCCGTATCCCTGACATGCTGCCGCACGTTCTCAACCCAACCGAGAGGGTTTTCCTCGCGGTGCTATGCAGCGGTGCTGGACCTTCGGTGGATGCCCCGATCCTCCTCCGCCTCCTGGCGGTTGGCGATGGCTTTTTGACTGAGGACAGCTGGTAGGAGTGACCCGCTTCCTGCTCCTCCCCTTATATGGCGGACGGCAGCAGGCTCCGGCACACTGCAAGCGGCGACCACTCCGCTCCCTCACCTCTAACTGTAGCCATCCCACCTCGCGGCAGCGAGCTCTCCATCCCAACCGAATCTTTACTCCAGCACCACTGCCTCGGGCAGCCGCTGGCATACGTCCATCGTCCGCGCTGCTCGAACTCCTCAGCACCGCGAGTGTTTAACTGTTTAGAAGTAGAAATAGTAAATACCCCACTGCTTTCAGGAACCAATTCTTAACCTCAAATGACATCCTGGACCATTATCAGTCTGGTTAGTGTCAGCATTATAGCACAGAGACAGTGCTCATAAAGATAATAAATGATATTCAATTGAATTCTGATTCAGGGAAAATATCAGTTGTGGTTTTACTAGATCTCAGTGATGCATTTGACACGGTAGATCACACCATACTCCTACATAGGCTGGAAACTGGGTAGGGCTTTCTGGGTTGGTACTTAAATGGTTCGGGTCATACCTTAAAGAGAAACTAGTCCATGCTTTCATCACCAGCAGGGTGGATTACTGTAATGGACTCCTTACAGGTCTTCCCAAAAAGAAAATCAGACAGCTGCAGCTCATACAGAACGCTGATGCCAGGATTCTGACCAGAACCAAAAGATCTGAGCATATTACTCCAATCCTCAGGTCCTTACACTGGTTACCAGTTACTTCTAGAATCAACTTCAAAGTATTATAAATTGTCTATAATTCACTCAATGGTCTTGGACCCAAATACATCTCAGATATGCTCATTGAATATAAACCAAACAGACTTCTCAGATCATCAGGATCAAGTCACTTAGAGATAACAAGGGTTCACTCAAAACAGGGCGAGTCAGCGTTTAGTCAATACGCCATCCGTAGCTGGAATCTGCTTCCAGAAGATACCAGACATTCACCAACAGAAGCTACTTTTAAATCCAGATTAAACACACAAGTGCACTTCTATTTCTATTTTCCTTTGATTGAATTATTTTTTAATACACACACATTTTAAATCAATTTAATGAATTGTCCTTTCAATTCTGAAGTTTTATTTGTCATTTTAAATCACCTGCTTTTTAATGATGTCTTATGTATTTCATTTTTCCTTTGTCAATCTTTATATCATACCGCAGGTGACCCTAGTTCATTTTATGGTTCCATAAGAACAGCCAATCAGATTAGAGTTTGCCAGGTGAAGACAGTTCATGTGATGTCACACTCCTCCTATTCATCCATCCATTTATTCTCTAAAGCTTTCACTCCTACAATTATTTCCATCAAATCTCTTCGACCTTTTCAATATCACATTCTTAGAAAAATAAGTTTGACTAAAAGTGTGGTTGTGAAACTAAAAATAAACTCTGACCAGATTGGATGATGTAAATTCAGCCTTTAAGAATGAAAGTTAAGAACGGAAAGACGTCCGTGTGCAACTGAGCTCAAAGGTTCGGCTCTGAGGAGAAGCCAAACATCAGCATTTATTCTGATAAAGAATAAAGCTTTCAAACAAAGAGCATTTTACTTGAATAGGTGAGAAAATTAGCAGCCCGCGGAACGCCGTTCATTTCAACAAAACCAGCCGAACACAAGCGAGGCAGAACGCGGTCTGAACGTCCGTCTGAGTCCTTCAAAGACAGACCAAACACACGGATTAACAAAAACAAACTACAATTTCCTATTAATTATCTTCAGGAAAAGAAAGAGAACACATTTCTGCTTTTCTCTGCGGTAAAATTGCGTCGGGGATTATAGAATTCCAGCCGTCTATTCACAAGCACAGCCGCTCATTATGTTTCCAAAACAAACAGTGAAAGAAAAATCCCAATCAAGCCTCGAGCTGCTGTGCCGTGAAATGACATCAGGAAATGTCTCGGCATTGACAGACGCCATCGGCATGACAACCTGTAATCTCCGACATCCTCGGGGAAATGACACGACATTATCATGCCATGGAAACATTTTTATTAGACATTGTGTGTAACATTAGACTACATTTAAACGTCTCCTCTCTGATTGTCTAATCGAGTCTTTCTGGACGAGATGAAGAAGACATCTGTTCTGTAGAGTAGATGAAAACTAGTATGACCCAAACACCTCGCCATGGATCAGAATGACTCAATCTCATGAACCCACGCGAGCAAACTTTTGACAATACTTTTCATGGTGTTTTTTTCACAAACACGAGCTCACAACCCCGACAGCAAAGATGATGTCGGCCGGATGACCTTTGACCCCAGTGATGCTGCCTCTGTCTGTCCCCTCGTGAATCTCATTTCCTAAAGAACACTTGCGCTCCGTCGGGCATGAAGATCCGTTCATTAATTAGCATATGTTTACTAGATGATAGTCATCAGGCCTGGAGTCAGATTGTGTTTAATGAGAAAACACAATAATCGAGGTGTAGTAGCGCTCTGCCTAATGTTTGCCAATTTAATCTCTGCAAAACATCCGGAGCCACACGCTCGACTCATAACAGTAGTTTCCATCCAGTCAAATATTGTTGTTTAAAAGAACCCTGCCTTGTGTAGATGTAGCTAACACATAACATGTAACTCTGCTGTTTCTCGGTCTGTCTCCTTGTCCTAAAAGAGAGAGAGAAAGAGAGAGAGAGAGAGAGAGACACACATTCATCAATCTATCTACAGAGCAGACGGCCATTAAATGACTCACACAGACACGGACAGACAGAAGAAGAGAATCAGGACTGAGAAACAAGAGACACTTGACGAATCTCTGACGGTCAAAGCCGGATGAGGAGCGCAACTTGAGAATACAAAGTGAACAGAAATACAGCATCTGCAGCGTCATCAACAGACAATGATGATGTCATCTGATCAAATCTGTGTAACCCCGTCTACAAAAAATCTAAATTGAAGCCGAAATGTACTCCCATATGTAAAAAAAACGTATCGTGGTCATTCAGTACAGTCACTGGAATAACAAACACGCACACGCACACGCACAAAACATACAGATATTGTGTTACACAGATATTTTTGGCTCATGATGTACAAAAATATATTACCCACAACCCCTCATTGTCTTCTGCATCAGCCTCTCATATAATGGCAGCTTATCTGAGAGAGAGAGAGACATAGAGACAGATAGAGAGAGAGAGTCTGTGTGTGTTGGGGAAATTAAAAAGGAAACTTTTGGCTGAAGTTGATAAATAGCTGCTAAAACTCATTAGTGGCAAAGTTTTGTGTGTGTGTGTGTGTGTGTGCGTGCGTACGTGCATGTGTGTGTGTGCCTCCATGTGTGAATATAAAGTTTCTAACCACATTTTACTGTGTCTTTGGTAAACTGCAGTTTAATGGAGAAAATACGCTGCAATGGTTTAAAATGATGAATTTGCACATGGTTTGTTGTGAAAATGCAAAAATAGCACACTAATTACCTTTATTTTAAACAACAAAAATAAATATTAGGCTAATAACTGTTCTGCGTGCAAAAGTGTGTTAAGTGCATCATGAAGTGTGCAGTTGTGTGTTGATCAGGATGAGTGGTGTCTAACAGAGACACAATTAGCATGTGAAGCTGACAGATGGACGAGTGATGGAGAGAAAAGTCAGACGAGCGGACAGATGCAACACACACTCCATCAATTAACCAGACCATCATTTGTGTGTGTGTGTGTGTTTCCATCTGTTAGCAATCTGACATCTCCTTCAAAACCATCGACTGTAAAACAAGATGGACGGCGTGACGTCATTCTTTCCATTATGATGAACTGAGCTTAAAGCCTAAGAAAATTAATTAATTAATTAAATTAAGCATAAAACTTCCGCTCAAACTCTCACACGCTTAATCGACCACGCCCCCTGAACGTCCCATTTGACAGCCCTGAACCAAAGAGCTTGCTCAAATAAGGTAAATACAACAACTAACAAATTTATTAGAAATCGTAAATTAATAATTGATCACATCTAGAACCTCCGACAGTCCGCTCAGAGAAGCTGTCAATCATGTTGCATCATATTTATAGCATCAAATTACTAGCTAAAATCACAGTTATCACAAAAACGAACAATTGAACACATATCAGCGTGATGACGACTACATTAAATGATCAAAACCATCTTTGCCTGGAAGTGTAATTCATTTTTTTATCTTGACTGAAGTCTCATTGGTTTACATGAAGAGGGAGGGGTTTATTACCACCAGGGGGCGATCAAAGAGCACGTGCTTCACGCAGCGTTTACGTCACACACATTGTTCTTTCAAAAATGATGTTTGATCTTAACAGATGGATTTTTCTGCAGGAATCGCATTCAACCGAGAGAAAAGAAGGACGATAAACTAAACGGGAATGGACCATCACATCATACACCAGTTAAACTTCTACTAAACGTCATTTTCCCCACCATAAAATCGTTTAATAGCCACAAACGTTTGCGCCATCTCTCCTTCATTTTACGAGCTTCTCAAACGTCTCTCGCCTGAAGGTTCTCGCAGTGATCAATGTCTGCTAAGTGTTTCTCACCAGTGTAATAAACCCAGCAGATTATCAAAGTTTTTAGGTAAACTCTTTCTCATAAACTAGGACGTACTTTCCACCGTGCGCCAGCTTTTGAGGACTGATGAAAAATGTTCCTGTCGTAATGAAATGTTAGACACTTTCCATCTTAACTCTCTGTCAGTTTTGTCATAACCACGTTGCAGTGAGATCTCAGTGGGAGCCGAGAGTGAGACATCATCTTCTGCTATGACTGATTAGTCAATACTGTGTTTTCAGTCAAAGGAAGTACACTTGAGTTGTTGTGTGGCTCGCTGAAAAAAAACAAGATGATTAATTAAGTGTGTTTTAGATGCAGATCCACGTCTATTCAACTTTTAAAATACTAAAAGTATTTATGTTTTATTTAAGCGTAATTTAATAATTAAATTAGTTTTTTCTTATTATCATGTTAAACCAAAACAATGATGTCCGTTGTTTGTCCAAATATCATAAAACGCTAATTAAATTGACATTTTTGACAACGATTTTCTGCGTTTTTTTTGCATCCGTAGCGAGCATTTTGACAATTCAAATAGTTTAAATAGCAAATACATTTGCGCTCATTTGTGCGCCAATGGGCATGCTGGTCTACAAAAGAGGTGTGCTGAGGCGCATTGTTGAGGTGTTGCTATTTTGAGGAACTGAAAATAGACTGTGCTATAGACCCACTCAAAGTCCAAGGTCAATGTTGCAATATTTTTTTGTTATTTAAAGAGCATGTTAGTAGAACATGCGCCCTTGTTTACAATGCGCTTTCACTTATTAGACACAGGGAAGCACACAAACATGCCAAATACAAAAAAATATTGGATTATAATGTAAAAGATATTTATTTTGCACATAAATATAAAATCCTGCTTGTCCTTTAGATGATCTGCTCGCGCGCTTTAACTTCACGCACAAGCAAATCAGTTTCCTCGCTTAAGAAGTGTTCAGCTTTTATGTCAACAAAGTCAGCCATGTAAATAGCGATCCGCTATGGCGCAAGCGCAACTGGCTCTTGAAGGGAATAGAAGATGACACTATGATTGGTTTACTGCACGTTACGCCCAAAAATCACATGACAAATTAAGTGAAAGTGACCTATTTGACTGGTATGGTGATCCATACCCGAAATGTGACCTCTGCAAGTGGTGAACACACGTAAACCCGAAGCAGTTGACCGATATAACTGCACTGCCAGGGAGCAAAAAGGGGTAAGGTATCTTCAGCTCAGTCGTTACCCGCCAGCAACCTTCTGGTCACGAGTCCGACTCTATAACCATTAGGCCACGATTGATAAAACGCAGTGAGACTGTTATCGCGCGATAAAAAAAATGTCGCCGTTAATCTATTCTCAAAGTTGGGTTGGGAGCTGGGTCTATACTACGCAAGCTATGATGACTTTCACCTTGATATTTTAGCGCGGATGTATACCAGCTTAACTGCACTGTACAGGGCGAGAACGAGATTTTTCAACTCACGTGATTCGCGTCATTCGCACAGCCTCATCATCTCATAAACATGACTTCATTCGCGCGATTAGCGCCGCAAGTAGGTCTATTGCCTCTTTGCATTAACACATAAATCACTCGCGCTTGACACGCCATTCACGTTTGATCTGTACACAACATAACGTTACTGTGAAATTACCGCATCAAACGTGACGTGCTAACATGGATGCAGCTATGAAGCCGCCGGGTTTGCTTCAGGGAATATTAATTTTTAAGAAGCTTCCCAATAGAAACATCGACAAGACTAAGGTTGTTTGCACCTTGTGCAATGTGGAATTGGTTTAAAAAAACCACTTTCTCTCAACAGGTAGTGGTCTAGCTTTAGTTGAAACCAGTAACTTTGTATTGAGATCTAATGTATTATGGCTCCTGTATGACATATCGCTTGTTGCTCCCTCACTCTTTGTAAGTCGCTTTGGATAAAAGCGTCTGCTAAATGACTAAATGTAAATGTACTGTAGGAGCTCTTCCAGTCTCAAGTACCACCTAAACGCAAATCATCCCTTAGCTAATGCGGAAGTAAACACGAGTTCATCTTATTGAACATAATTTAATTTTCATCACCAGTTATCATAGTAGAACAGCTTTCTCAAGCAGTTTGAGATGCATTTTGGAAACAGGAGATGAGCCCCTGGTCTAATGCGCCACCTGGCTTGAGAAACCCGTTCTCAAAGACTTACTTTTAGTCATTATTTGGGTAACACACATATTCTGAATGCCTTCGGCAGAATTCAAATGAGCCATTTTAATCTAGATTAATTCCAAGATTAATCTAGATTAAAAAATTAATCTATGCCCACCACTAATAAAAATACAGTGAAAATATTTATTTATATGCACTTTGAAAAGAGTTTAAATAGTTCTGAAAGAAGTGTTTGCTTTTGCAAGAGATGTGTGATGGTTTTCATTGTGTGTGCGTTTGTGTTAATGACATCTCTGACCACTGAAGAGCTTCTTCAGTTCCAACATAAGCACTCTTATTACACATGTAATAAACCAATTCTCTCTCTCTCTCTCTCTCTCTCTCTATGAAAGATCTGTGTGCTACAGCAGGTGAAGGGGGAGAATTAAATGTATAACCCATCCCTCAGCCAGCTGTGTGTGTGTGTGTGTGTGTGTGTGCGCATGCGTGTCTATGATGTTTTAAAACCAATATGTAAGCAAAGACATGTCCTACTCACACAAAACCCAAGGACTCATGACTCATGACTCCACTGCAAGACAAGAATAACCATGACATGATAGAGGAAACATGACACACATCTATTGAATGAACAAGTGAGTCCAGTTATCAACAAAATATCTTCTTTTGTGTTCTTTGGAAGAAATAACATGAGGGTGAGTAAAGGTTTAAAAGGTTTTAAGGTAAGAAATGACGTTTAAATGTAAAAAAATTAACGGCCAAAAAAACAGGCAATTTGGTTAAATCATATGTAAGTATATTGTCATATATGTCATTAAAAGAGATACTTATAATTAATTTGTGTAAAAAACTCTAACTTTTCTGCATACCGGGTTACAGTGTGTTATTAGTTTTAAGCGGTTGTTATCTGGGTATAACAAAACTGCAAATGTCACGAATGGCCAATAAGAATCAAGCATTCCAACCAGCCGTGTAATAATATGAAATATGAAGCGTGCAGGTGTCATGTGCTGTGGACATATTCACCCTGAGAAGACAACTGGTTGCTTTAATCTTTTTGAGTGAAAGAAGTTCTTGGATGAGATTTAGATTTTGATTGTTTAGGTTTTATTAAGTCCACTCAATTCTTTTAGTTACACATCCTTGTGAAAATAAGTAGACAGAACTTAGTAAATAAAGATGTGTTTTTCAGTGACATTTTTAGGTTTCTATCTTAATACACATTTCTATGCATAGCTCAAACACTATTAGAGCTTTTCATCAAGTTGCTAAGCATTTCATGTTTTCAGGTTAAACTGTAAAACAAATTCATAAGGTGACACTTAATTAAAGGTCTTTAGAAAGATTGATCAATCTACAGACTGCTTGAAGGGACACTACTGATAAACATAAAAACGTATTATAACCTGTAAAAATATTCCACATACAAGTTGCTTCAATGAAATAACCCTTTATTGGAAGTTAAACTTTTGCATTTAAAAAAAAAGTAAAAAAAAAACCCACTTTAGCTAACTTGGTATTTGTTATACAAAATTTGTCACTATTGTTACTGTAGGTAAGGGTTACTCAAATCTTACCCTGGAGGTCCGGAGCACTGCAGAGTTTAGCTCCAGCCCTGATCAAACACACCTGAGCAAGCTAATCAGGTTGTTCAGTATCACTAGAAAATCACAGGTATGCAAGTTTGATCAGGGTTGGAGCTAAACTCTGCAGTGCTCCGGACCTCCAGGGTAAGATTTGAGTAACCCTGCTGTAGGTTAACCTTGAAATATGTAATCATTTTGAATCAAAGTCCTACACATATAACATAAATATTTTATTTTGTCAGAACCTCTAGTAAATGATGTATTACTTTTAGTCATAATTAAAATAATCTAAATCTCTATTTGAAAGAAAAGAATGGTGACTTTTAAATGATTCAGAATCGTGCAGCTCTAGCCCCGCTCCCTCCATTCTTTTCTTCAAATTTGAGAAGCCATTTCACTCGGATGTATACATCAAGATACAGAAAAGAGAATCAATTACTTTTCGGTCTTTTTAAGACTAACTTATGATCTCATCTGAAAACAACATGTTTCTGCTTTTAAACCAAGGCTTCTCAAATAATAGTATTCATTTATTTTATATTTGTAATCCTACATGGATCATTGACATTTTTGATTTTTGTTTATTGTTTGTTTTACTGAAATGGATATCTTTTTGTGTACATGCTCTTGTTGCTGAAAACAGTTGTAGAATGTAGTGAAGTTCTAACTTCTAACTCTTTTCTAACCTTTTATTAAAAAACGTGTCCTTATGTTGTTCCAATTCCTTACATTGTTTAGCCCATTTGTAAGTCCCTTTGGATAAAGTGTCTGCTAAATGTAAATGTAGTGAAAGGTTATAGAGTGAGCTGTTCGTCTGATTCTTTTGTTTTTGTTTTGTTATTTTACTGTATTTTGTGTTATTTGGACCCCTTTGAAAATGAGATGTTACATCTCAAGGGGCTTTTAATAAATTCAAAGAATAAGTCTAACTTTACCGAATAACACATAAAATATTCATATGGTAAAATGTACTCTTTCTGTGCAGTCTGACGCACAACATGAAGATCATAACAACCAATTGTGTTGAATTAACATAATTAAATTAAGTATTCGTTTAACTCGGAAAAAAAAATGTTATGAAGAATAATGTTTATAATTTACTCAGGAGAATGAATGTATCATGGGAAGTTCAAATATGTGAGCACAACTTTTATATAAAATGAAGATTACATTACTCAACTATTTAATTACTTTGAGCATTTGGGTTTACAGTATGAAGATGTGACATCACTTGACTCTCTAGTTGCATAAGACACAACACACACGTGTGTCTGTGTGTGTGTGCATGCGTGCGTGCGTGTTTGTGTGTGTGTTTTAAAAACAAAAATAAGAGAGAAAAACAGTAAGTAAAAAGTTTCAGATCAGAATGTAATTTTGACACATAGACAGACGTGCAGAAATGACAAACAAGCTAGAGGTCCATGTGTTTGTTTCGTGTCAAAGCTGACTTTGATTCAGGCTGTGGTTGCTAATGTTACTCAAACCTCCATGAACATGAGGGTTCATTTGACAATAACACTGCTGCAATGCATGATGACATCACTAATAATGAAGTCACTGTGAACCGAAGATTCAACAGAATGAATCACTGCTGCCATCTGCAGGCCAGAAACATCACAAGCTCAACATGAAATGAATCAACACTTCAGAGGATTTTACATCCCACAAATGAGCTTCTGTCATTACTATAGCACACAGCTCACAGTATGCAGTTAACATGTCTGCGTGGGTGTGTGGGCTGTGCTCATTTACTTAAAGAGAATTTTTATTAATCTTTCAAAAGATTGTCATTCACAAAACACGTAGATTTCCATTTAAAGGTTTATGGCCACTTAGATTGCTTCTATCTATTTTATGGTAGTAAAAGGAAATCTGTTGAAGATTAGATATCATATTAGACACACGCACACGCGCACACACACAATCCTAGCCATTGATTTAGCGCTCCAACATTCCATTCCATTTTCTACCGCTTATCCGAACTACCTCGGGTCACAGGGAGCCTGCGCCTATCTCAGGAGTCATCGGGCATCAAGGCAGGATACACCCTGGATGGAGTGCCAACCCATCGCAGGGCACACACACTCACTCATTCACTCACGCACTCACTCCCTAAGTACAATTTTTTCCAGAGATGCCAATCAACCTACCATGCATGTCTTTGGACCAGGGGAGGAAACCGGAGTACCCGGAGGAAACCCCCGAGGCACGGGGAGAACATGCAAACTCCACACACACAAGTCAGAAGCAGGAATCAAAACCCCAACCCTGGAGGTGTGAGGCGAACGTGCTAACCACTAAGCCACCGTGCCCCCCGCGCTCCAACATATGATTACGATATTGCATTTATACAACAGTTCCACGACACAAGTTTGTAGATAAAGCATAAACAACATTGCAGTGACTTTAACAGTGACTTTAAAACCCTAAACGGTCTCCAAGAATGCCCTTATATATAATATAATATCATATTATTATGAAATGTATCCATTTTTAGTTTTTAAGCAGTAAATCATTGGAGCCAATATGACACCTAGTGGCCGTTGTTGGTGAAACGATTAAAAGTATCCCAGAAACCCCATTTTTTTGTGATATCAGCTTGAAATTTGAAAAAAAACTTTAATTTTCTGCCATTTTTTGATGATACTCTTTTTAAAGATGTTTAGTAAAATAAAACAATGTTTATTAATTTTGTATTATTTTTAATACACAATTCAACTGCTATAATAATACTATATATATATAGAATCTCTTCTTTAAAACAAGACCAAGATTAGGTCTCTAGACCACAGCATTCCAGAGTTAAACTAATTTAAAAATTGCAATCACTTTTAAGCTTCACCCTCAAAAAATGGGGGTGACTTAAAGGAAATGGGGAACTACTTTCTTACTCCACGAATTCCAGCCAATAATAAAAAAATCTAAATCTGCTTTATTTTCAAATCTTGCGCATGTAAATTGCATACGTTGGTATGAAAATATGAAATTGAGTTACTCTCGGACTCCGGTGCATACAAATAACACTCACACAGAATACAAATAAATAAGTAAATCATTTTAAACGGATTAATCCATTACTAAATCCAAACCATCACCTGGTTTAAATTAGCGCAGTGCTGCTTCAGTGAAGTTATTAGTGAGAAATATTGAGACAAAAGAAAGAGAGGTTGTAAACTTACACAGAATGCATTATTTCCATTGCATTGTTTATTAGCACCTACCGTGAAAGTCGCGAATTCAGATTAGGGCGAAATGACACAAACGGTGAAGCGGTTTCCGTGATGATACTGCTGGAATGGCGCTAGGCTCTAAGCCAATCGCATTCGAGAACCAGACAGAACTGTCGTATAATGAAAAATAAGCACGGTAAAAAAATGTCTACTGCCATTGTGTGTCTAGTATTATAAACTCTTTATTCGGAGGGTGCCATATAGGTTTGCGTCAAAATACCCGACGACAAAAGGTTGCAAACTAAATCCGCTTTCTCTCAGTAGATGTATTGTAAAACCATGTAAAATCTCCAGTTACTACGGTAGTTTAGATTTTTTATATTATTTACTATGAAAAGAAAATTAAGGAAAAAGTCAAGCTAATAATAGAAAACATTTTATTTCGTTTCAAGCAAACAGGTATATCTTTAACAAGAAAGGGTCCAGTTCTGGTGTAACACCCATGAATGAGGCTATAATATTGTAGTAGTTGTGCATTTTCACCGGGTATTCTCTGTAGGATGAACACAAAGAAAGATATTTGGAAGAATGCTCGCAACGGAGCAGTTCTCGGCCTCCGCTGACTCCCGTAGTAAAGATTACAATCGAAAGTGCACAGAACTGTTTGCTTTGCACATTCGTAAAAATATTTTATTTCGTGTTCAACCAAAAATGACTAAATTTGTGCACAGATATGTAACAAAATAACTAAAGCGTTTCTCATGTGTATTTCACTCATTATTAAATAAAGCCAGAGAGTTGTCGGTTTTGCCGGTTGTTGATTAGGCGCTCACGCAGTTACGTCACAGGAAAATAAGTGAACGGCGTCCAATGTGAAATGATCTAGGGTCCTTCCCAGTGCACGAGCACGCGATAAAAGCGCTGATTCACGACCTCGGGAGCTGATTGAGACGCATCCTAAAGTCTCTCGCGCTGAATTGAACTCACACGCGCACGTAACTTGGCCGTAATGCGCTGCACCTGCTGATTCAAGCCCTCTCCTCCTCATTGTCTGAGCGTTATCCAATAGCGTTTAAGTGAGTCGAAATGAGGTGTCGTGATTGGCTCATTCACATGCCAGTTTATTTAGTGCCGCAGTTTCCCGCCATCGCCCCCTTAACGTTTGAGCGCGAGCATCAGAACACACCGTTAACTTATAAACGCAAATAAGGTAAGAACAATATTTGATTCAACTTCAATTTTAAATGGAGCTCCTCGTGTATAAGCTTCGTGTGCTTATGTGTTAAAGTGAAGACGCGAGGTTTAGTCTGTAAAAATGACCTCTTTGTCCTGTTTGTAACGTTAGTGTGTTGTGTAATGAAGGCCTAACGCTACTCTATTTGGCATTTTCTTTACGAGTTTATTATTTTCACATACTAGTATGGGACGCGGATTTATTAAGCGGTGATCTGAGTTACTGTTAACGTTGAATGTATTTACTCGAGTTGTTTTGTTCATGTGTTAAGACCTTTTAGTTTGCTTGGTTGTATTAACTCTGGGGTTTATCTGAGGTGTTTCTCGTTAATGTGAGTTTGACGGTTTGTGGAAACCGTGATTTTTTTTAATTTATATATATATACCGAGAGTTATATCGTTGTCGCCATTCATTGAAGTTCTCTGTAGCATTACTTCTGCAGCGTGCACGCACAGGTGACGTGAGTGACGCGTGATTGTTTCATGCGCGTGCACAAGAATATCTCTCCGAATTCCTGTAGTAAGACAATTATTTGAGCTCAAGTCTCGATTTTTGTTGATAGATGTACACATGTGATCACGAGTTAAGTGAGGACTCTGGTTGGTTGTGAGTGAAATACACACTTTTCCACTTTTATCGTCATGTTTCTGGTCACTCACATTTTGAAAGACTGACAGGATTTTAAAGCTGTTTTAGTGCGTCGTGTCCTTCAGTGTGTGGTTAAGTGTAACCGCTCGAGCTCTGGCTGTGGCGGGAAGCCTTTCCGTGTGGAGTCTGTACGTTCTCCATGTGTCCGCGTGGGTTTCCTCCCGAGGCCCAAACACACGCGGTTTAGCTTGATTAAGGGTTCCAAATTTTAACTTGTACAACAATACAGTGCATGCATAACGATTATGTGCCTTTATTTGATTTCCAATTCCTAACCACATCAATCTAAATAATTGCAATTGTGTTTATAAATAGGGATGCAGCGATATGTAAATTTTGTCCGATACATCTTCAACATTGGAAGCCAATAGACGATATAAAGTGGCTCGATATTAATATAACCTTTTTAAAGACTGAACATTCTATTATTCCTCTGAAAATCGTGTACCAAGCCTGCTTTACACTAATTAAACTTTGACTTTTACACATTTCTGTCTTACTGTTTAAGTTAATAAACAAATTAAATGAGCAGAGCAACCCAGAAAGGTGTTCTCAATAGCCACAAGTCTAACAGGTCTCAAGACAGACAGCAGTCAGATTCAAACAATGTTTTTGTTCCTACAATTTACACATTATAAAAAATCTCTACATCAACAATGTTTGATGTCAAGGGAATGCTTATGACAGCAGGACAGTTCTGTTCTGTATTTAAACTGTGAGCAGCTGAAGTAAATTAACCAGAGAAAAAGATTGATCATTTATTGGCTATAAACCATCAACCCCAATTTAATTATTGGAATAATAAGTGGAAGTCATTTTTCTTAACCTTAGAAAAGTCTCTCTGGAGACTCAAGGGTAGGGTGAACTTCTGGAAAATGGTGTCACTGGAGGCTAAAGGCTTTCTCATGGTTTCACACTTGATTCTTCATATTAATTCTTCTTTCTTTTGCCAAACTTAATGTGTTAAACTGGTTGGTTTTGACTGCTAAGTTAACCCAGTGAGCATTTTGCTATCCCATTTGTCGCTCCTCAACTTTGCAACTTCTAGCGTTGCATTCTTATGGGCATTTAATATTTTTTGAGTTATCTGTGTATTAATTGTCTTTTTTGACTCATTAAATCTGTAAAGACATGCTGCATAGTAATTCTGCACACCTAAATATAAAACATTTTCCCTTTAAGCCTTTGCCAACATTTACATGATTATATATACAGTCAATAGTAATTATAAGATTGATTTGGTTATGAATTGGTCAAATGTGCATGGAAAAAATATGACCAGAAAATCTATGTACCTACTAATTAAACATGCATTGTATAGCTTGATATGCTGGAATGGCGTTCTGTGTGTCTGACTGTATGTTTGTTGTATAAGTGAAGTGTGACGTGAACCATGATCATAACCAGTGAGTGCATTCTTTAAGTTTCTTGAAGAAATTAACCAACTCATTCAGTCTTTACTCTTCAGTTTGAGGGCATACAGATTAGAGGTCGACCGATATGCGTTTTTCAGGCCGATACCGATTATTTCCATGCAAATTAGACCGATAACCGATATTTTGAACCGATATATATATATGGTGTAAAAACGTAAATTTATATAGAAATTAAGAACACATGCTCTGAAACATTTGAAACATTTTTAATTCTGCCTGAGAAATCTTAATCATAACACTTATATTAATACTAATAAAAGAAAGACGGGAGCACCCAGCAGAATTCTGTGAACATTTTGTAAACCACAAGCAACACAGTAAAAAACAACGAGCAACAAATGAAAAAATGAATTGAATGTAACAAATTATATTTATTTATGGAAAAAATATGTTCTGATGACTTTAACATTGCATATAATACTATTCAATTAATCATTTAGCTAATCATTGGATTAACTAGCACAATTTGAATTTATATAATAAGTGTAAATAATTGAATTGCCTTCATAGCTTTATTGTGTATGTTGTTGAAAAGACCGCAATATTTTCATGAAGCTATAACATTAAAAGCAAATTTTAGGCACACTTTAGTACATAAGCCTATTCCTTGATTGAATTGTCGGCAAGACGGGCATTTAATCACACCCATGTGTGTCTCTGAGCAATTATGTGTATAAATATAACTCGATCTGACATTTGTCGCGAGCAGCTTGAGATTGCGGAGTCTATGTGTGTGTGTGTGTGTGTGTGTGTGTGTGTGCGCTCGCGTGCATGAGTTAGTGGGCGGGCATTACTCTAGGCAAACCCCTAGAGTGACGTGTTCCGACTGCTCTCACTAAATCCTTGGCTGCGTCAGAGCCAAAAAACGCATTTCAAAATAAAATGACTTTATCGGCAAATCGGCTTTGAAAATGATCGATATCGATTATCGGCTAAATCCTTAATATCGACGCCGATAATCGGCCAATTCGATAATCGGTCGACCACTAATACAGATGAATGTTTTAATGCTTCTCTCTCTGGTACGGCTGAAAAATGGATAATCAATATAATAGTTTATATCATTTGATAACGTTAATTATTGATGCATTTTAATAGCCTTTATTAAGACCAGCAGAAAATGTGGTTTGAAATTAACCACTGTATTATTCAGTTTCCCACTTTAAACTCTATAACTGTCAAGCATCAGGCTTATTAGGCGGTGTTGGGTAAGTTACTGTGAAAAAGTAATTAATTACCAGGTACTCATTACATATTTAATAGTTATAGAGATTACTGTCCAAATTACTCTGTCCAAAAAGTATTTAGTTACTCATTACTAATTACTTTCTATTTCTTACATCGACCTTGATTAGTTAAGTGATTCAAGGATAGACATGAAATGGCTTATTTAATTCATTCAAATAAATAATCATATTAACTGACCAAAGTATTACAAATGTGAGCACAGATTTTAAAGTAAGACTTTGAATTTTGATGTCAATTACACTATTGCACACGCATATATTTCACAAAGTATTTAGTTTAAGTACATCAAAATTAACTAATTAAATTACAGAAAACATATGAGTAATCCCTTACTTTACTTTTTCAAGGGAAAAGTAATAACAATACATTAACTAATTGCTTAGTAACTAGTTACACCCAACACTGCTTATTAGGTTACTGTGACTTTGAGCACTAATGCTAATGCTGATACATATCTGCTGTGTCTGAAACCCCTCCCTCACTCATTATTACCTATATAGCGAATTACATTTGAATCCACTTTATGGGGAAGAAGTGTATGAAAACTAGTGAACGATTCGGTACACTGACGTAAATTAGCAGGCATCTTACAGCACTGTCGTGGAAATTCGTCATAACGCTTATATCACACCTGTGTGGCTTCATGGATTGGTTAATAAAATGGTAAAGTTCATTTTCACTTAATTTGTCAAGTTTTTGTATCCGTTTTTAATAAAGAGAACAACCCAACTGTTTACCACGTTTATTTACTTTAACCTCTATTTAACAAAATTAAATAGACGTTTAACAAAATTATTGAATATACTTAAAATAAAGCACCACGGTCTTTCTATAACATGTATTTAATCAGTTTATTCTCAAAAACAGGAAAATAACTGTCAACAAGAACAAACACAAGTGTATAAACGTTTATTTGTGGCATAAACGGTCAGTGTCCTCCAGCTGATTCTAATCAAGCGGTCGTCGTGTGTTGTATCATGGGTAATAGTGAGTGACATCTGACCTATTTTACTTAACTGTCTCTCTCTCCAGCTCCAAATGCAGCTTTTGTTTTAATCAGTTGTGTTGCTGTCTTCATTACCTGTGTGTTTAAAGAGTAGAGGGTCTTGTTCAAATTGTGAGTGGTTTGTTACTTTGACACCATTCCGATTAGGCCTACTACTCCCAACTTATTTTATTCATCAGGAAAACACAATATAACGCTTCCAGTCTTTTCACCTGCTACTGTCTGCCCTATGTGTGCGACTGTGTGCACAAGTCCGATTGTGTGTGTGTGTGCACGTGTTATTGTGTGTCTAAGTGTATGAGACTGTGCGTGTGTGTGTGTGTGCGCGACTGTGTGTGAATGTGTGTGTAAGTGTCTGAAACTGTGTGCATGCATGATTGTGTGAATGCGACTGTGTAATCGTGTGTGCACGCGTTATTGTGTGTGAGCCTACGACTGTGTGCATTTGTGCACGTGTGTTTGTGTATGTGTGCGACTGTGTACATGCCTGATTTTGTGTGTGTGTGTGTGTGTGTGCGTGCGCGTGCGTCCATGCGTGCGTGACACACAGACACAGGGCTGCGCTAACAGAGATAGCTCGATCAGATGAAATGTCGATGTCATTAATTTTTATGTAAACACACGCATGTATAAACTTTTGGCGTCTGTAGTTTGTGATGATGCAATATATCGCACCACGCATCATTTATTGTTTTTAAATAGCACCAAAAGTCAATAAATTGACTATGATGACAGGTATTGATATATCGGTATCAAAGTTTTACTGGTCTTGATATTGCTGAGCATTAATATGATGTCTTTACTAATGTTTGTGTGCGGAGCTGATTTAAGGTTAGTTTGGAAAGGCAGTGTTATGCGAGCGTGATGGTGTTGTGTTTGACTCTGTGCTCTTGTTTGCAGACGCTGTTATGGCCGTCAGATTGTGTGATGTGGCTTCTCTTCTGAGAAGTGGATCGTGGTCAGCTGAGCCGTGGACTGGGGTTTGTGGGACATCTTTTGTACTTTTATTATCGTCAATCATGGCCATATGTGGGGATTATAAAGCACCAAGCATATAGAGCATCAAGCATTACTGCGTCTGTTTTAGGGATGCACCGAATATTCAGCCACCGAAAATTTTCTCGGCCGAAAGACTTTTATCACCGAAACAATACGGCCGAAATGTTGTGATGACACAAACAGATACCGCTCCTTTGATGCATCTCTAGCGGACGTTATTCCTTAAATCGCAGCACTAAAGCGTCTCCTATCCTGCATGCACCCTCAGGGCTCTAGAGTGCGACCAATATTCCTTTACGTGTGTGAACCAGAGGTCGCGTAATCCCAAAAATTATTTGTCATTGACAGATTTTTTTACCAGTGACGCCATCATTCTGGCAGATTACAATGAGGGCAATTTGTAAACACCCGTTTCCCTTCATCGTGATATGCTCGTGAAGCGATCTGCGTGTCGTTGTCATTTAACTGACTAGACATGTGATGCGATTTGGGAAAACCCATCGGATGTATCGCTGGGACGCGGGAAAGACAGTTCACCTATCAAAGTAAACCACATAACATGAAGAATGAAGAAGTATTAATGCACATTTTCCGCCAGTCCTGTGTAAACTATGGCATGCAAAGTTGTTTTATACAATGTTTTCGTGAGGTGACAGAGCTCCGCGTCTACAGCACCAGGAGTTATGCCCACTCCACTGCTCACGCGAGCCGGACCGCGATCGCAAAATATACAAGAGATGATCAAAAGTCCAGACACTATGCACATGATAAACAGCGTAAAACTTGCTTCACTGCTTATTAGTTGATGTCCGTAATGTTTCATTGTGTTGTGATAATGGCAGAGCTCTCGTTCTTTAAATGTGCGCTGCACCATTTTCATTACTTTCGTTTTATTCCAACGGTTTTTTACAGTATTTTTATAGACTTCAACACTAGGAAATGTTTTTTTTTACTAAATTGTTATTAGAGTAAGTCTCTTACAACTGTAAAGTGAGTTTTACTTGTGATACTGGACTGTTGGGCTTTTATTTTCATAATTTAACTTTAAGCACGTTTTTCTCCAAATTTCAATGTGCTAAATAAATATTTGCATAATTTGTAATTGATTTATTCTTTGAAACTTTAATTATGCAATTGCAATGCCTTGATTTTAGTAAAGTTAGTACACAGTAATAGCCATAAATGCAAGGGTACTAATAATTGGCCAAATTTCTTTCGGTGTTTCGGTTTTCGGCTTTCGGCCTTGGTTTCCTCTTTTTTTTCGGTTTCGGCCAAGAATTTTCCATTCGGTGCATCCCTAGTCTGTTTCTTACATTTACATTTATGCATTTGGCAGACGCTTTTATCCAAAGCGACTTGCATTGCATTATCCTATACATTTTACATAGGTATTTGCAATCCCCTGGGATCGAACCCACAACCTTGCGTTGTTAACGCAATGCTCTTACCACTGAGCTTCTTTGGATCTGTTTCACCTGTGTGGATTATGTTTGTTAGATTTTTATACCAGGAGTTATCTGATGTCAAGGACTCGTATAATGAACCTTTTGTTTTGTGCTCCCTTCCTAAAATATACATTGTATGGTGTAAAGAGTCGCATGTGGCACTTATAAAAGTATATGACGTGGAATGCTTAAAAGTAAGTTGACTGTTCAGGGCTCTAGCTCAGGTGTTTTACACGTGTTATTGATATGTAAAAGCCTAGACCTTAAATATATGATGACCCCATTCTTTCAGAGAAAATACAACTTCTTATATTCAGAACAATATGGTTGTTTTAACGCTAAATAAAAAATGAATGAGAATTAAATGTCAAAGCCCTAAAACATATGTTTAATCGCAATAGCTTATCAGACAATTAATCGTCAGACAAATGCATTAATAATTCACTTAGAAATTAATACAAATCATCATTATTGATTTAATTATTTGTATTGCATTTGCAAATTCTCTTTCAACACAACCATATTTAAAGCATATCATTCTCAAAGCTTCTTTCTTTATTTGTTATGAACAACTCATAAAAGAGAACACAATTCCTTTAATATCAGTGAGGGTTTTGGGGCCCGTCCATTGTTTGATAAACATTATAAATCGATATCTTTATTATGCTGCTGGCCCTTTAAGAGCTTGCGCAATATACTGTAATACACACGTTTGTTTCTCAAGATGAACCTGACTACTTTCACAAGGATCCTTGTTAATACTGGAATTTTGAAGTTATTTTGTGTTTATATGTCCTTTTTAGAGTAAGAAGGCGCGAAAGAGAACTCTTTGTATTTTGTGTGTTGTGTCTGGCTGTGCACATCTCAAACAACCTGCGAGTCCTGAAGGATTTTAGTGATTATTCTTTATGAATGCTGCATTGACTCACAAATAAATAGGATTTAACGTCATGTATAACATTAACAATACTGCAAATCGTACAAAACTTCAGAGAGCTTTAGACAATAGTAAAGTGCTTAAAGTTTAAACACAAGTTTCCTGCATTAGCTTCACATGCATACAATACACACAGCACATTTCCTTATCTTTGCTGTTTTGTACATTCCGCCGAAATTCTTGTATTCTGCATGTGGCAAAACATTTATTTCAGTTGTAAGATTAAGCGCTTCACTCGTTAGCTCTGTTGGTCCTTCCGCTTCCTCGTATCGTTCAATAATACATAGATTAGTGAATGGTTGAAGGAGGGGAGAAGAAAATGAGTGACTGAATGCCCCACTCTATGTATAAAATTTATAGTACGCAAAAATGACACTGGTGCGACAATTGAGAAAATTGCACTGGCAGTTACAAATGAAACGAAGAAACCAAACTTTTCTTAGCAAAAGCTCTCCTCTGCCTCAGTCACCTGTCCATCATTACACCTCACGCTTTCAGACATGCGCCTCACGAACTCTTGCCTATTTAGTCAAACTGAACGTTCTTTTATTTCTGCACGGCTCTACTCTATCGGACATTTTAAGCGCTGCATTCTTTACCATTGATTGTAAGGGCAGTAACGCATCTTGTTAATATGAATATCTTTGGTGTTTCGAGTAAACGGTTGTCGACAATTAATCGATTGTGAATTAATCATAAACATCCCTATAGCCAACACGCCGTTATTACTGGACTGGTACTTGAACATCTATATGAACCAGCTATGCTTTCAAAGACCTTTAACGTCACTCAAGTGTCTTGTGAATGAAGTTTGGTGGAGATGATAATGCTCAACACTCCAGGTGCTCATCTGTTCAACTGCCCCTCTTATGCGTTTGTGTAGCAGGTGATCGCTGCCATGGAGACGCAGCTGTCTAACGGGCCCAACTGCACCAGCAACGGTCCCAACAGCGTCTCCAATAACTGCACATCACCTGCTGAGCCCCCTGACGGCGGCGAGGACAGTAAAACCAATCTGATCGTCAACTATCTCCCTCAAAACATGACTCAGGAGGAGCTGAAGAGTTTGTTCGGCAGCATTGGAGAGATCGAGTCCTGCAAACTCGTGCGAGACAAAATCACAGGTACACTCTTTACAGGAAGTTATGCAACCGAAAGAAAATGGACGTGAATCATTCGTAGGTGCTGCGTGTGTGGCTTTTACGGTTTTGTAAAAGACCTGAATGGTGTGAGAACACCTGTGCAGATTTCTGATTTTTGACCGCGTATATGTTCAGGTCAGAGTTTAGGTTATGGCTTTGTGAACTATGTGGAGCCTAAAGACGCAGAGAAAGCCATCAACACTTTAAACGGACTGAGACTACAGACCAAAACCATCAAGGTAAGAACCATACTGTACCCTGACCCTCTTTACCTGTGTGTCTAACTCTCAGTAAATGCTTTGTGTTGTTTGTTAAGGTGTCGTACGCTCGACCGAGCTCGGCCTCCATTCGTGATGCTAACCTGTATGTGAGTGGTCTGCCTAAAACCATGACTCAGAAAGAGTTGGAGCAGCTGTTTTCCCAGTACGGACGCATCATCACCTCCAGAATCCTTCTTGACCAGGTCACAGGTGAGATGAGCAGATCAGACTCTATGACTGTACTCTGTACCTCATCCATACCTCACTCATTAAATTCAAGATTTACATTCTGAGCTGTCAAGTCTGATTTGGCTGGACATTCGATTCAGAATCAATTCTGAGGGTCACAATTCAATTCAGAATTGATCCTTGACATCCTTATAAGTGTTGACACGTTTGCTTCTAGTCTCTGAATGGTCACATACTGTATTTTAATGCACCTACCTGCCCAATAAAGTGGTTCTCATAGACATATTTTCTGTTTCTCTTGTCAAACAAGTGCAAAATAGTCATTCAAGGCTGAGTAAGCTTTCTGGAGAATGCTAACGTCTGCCTGCTAGCAGTAAAATCATACGACCCCTCCCTCCCTGCGAATAGCTATCCAAGCCACACCTCCTCCAGAACATGTGAGCGTGCAGAGAAGCTATTGGGTCAGATCAGTTCCAATACCATCATGTTTTTTCAGTGGTGAATGAGACATGAAAGTACAAAGTGAATAACACGAACAATAGTGAATGTTAACTACAGGAGTTAGCTCCAGCACGTTTACGGGTGTTTAGTAAAATGTTTCACTGTTTAACTTTTGCTTGTAACTTTGAAAACATATAAAAAGCAAATCCACTAGATGGAAATCCTACAACCTAAAAAAGCCTATCTGCTTATGCTAACGCCCTGGCTCAAGTAAAAGGCAGGAAAGGAGTCCAGATGCTAGTTTTTGTTGTTTTTGTAGTTGTTTTAGCTAATTGAGCTAATAATGGCAGCTAAGAAGTGTGTTTTGGGATGTGACGGGGAAAAGCCTTGTTTTATGTTCCATGTTAAGGACCCGGTGTCAAGACAGCAGTGGATGGAGTTTGTAATTCCGGGAGTTGTGAAAATGTTTTTTTTGTGAAACGTCATTTCGAAGACGATTGTTTCTCAAACAAGTACCTGTTTTACTCTGGATTTTCAAGTCACTTGCAACTGAGTGACGGAGCGGTGCCAACGATAAAAGTGACCGATTTGGAGTCTGAACCACAGCCGGTAAGTAAAACTTTGTCTACTTTTTATTGAACCCATTGAAACGGAAATCAAATATTCTGTGTTTATGTGATATGCGTGAAAGACAGGTACAGTTGATACGAGACATTCTACCAGGTCTGCTCTCGTTTAGTAATCACAAGACTTTTCGTCCAAAAATGTGCATATAGTGAGGAATATAGATATACTGAAACACCTTTACTTCGTATTTCTTTACACAGACTGATGAGTTTTAAGCTCCGTTCAACTATTAAAAACTATATCTTTTTCTTTCACGTGACCGCTCTTAAGACCGCAGGACTGGTGTCTCCAGGCAGGGTCCTAAAGTACACCCGATTTCTCATGACACATGCAGACAGATGATTTGCTGATTTGTGTTGCGTTTGTTCTCCTGTCTTCAGAAAATGTCCAATTAATCGATACTTTGATTTTAAATCAAAATAGTGTCTTTTTGGAGAAACCGTTGCTTTCGTTCAGTGGGAAAATGTCGTCAGTACTGGCCAGCTAGCACAAGGTCTCGCTTTCCTGGTGCAGGAAACATCTCTCTCTGCGTCTGTGAGTGAGCGGTAGGAGGTCAAGATGGTCACTGAGGGAAAACCTGCAACCTTTAGCTTAGAAAGGTAACGGCTTACGCTTTAGCTGTATGCAGGAAAAGAGTACAGATGCTAGTTTTTAATGGATATCAATGTGTTAGCCATTACGGTTTCTTCAATTGGATTATTACGGACCCTTTCATCTCTTTATAATAAGAGTATCTCTGGAGAGCAGCACATGCACAGCCTCTTTCTCTGTAACCATGTGCTGCTCTCCAGAGATACTCTTATTATAAAGAGAGTGTAAAATCTCTGCTCGTTTAGGTGTGTACGGTGATTTACATTCAAGCATTTATCAGACGCTTTTATCCATTCAAGATATACATTTTTCGCTCTACAATTGGGCCACAGGAACACGACGATGTGTCTTGGTTTAACAACAGAAAATATGTCAATCACAACAGCTTTATTGGGCAATAAGCAGTTTATAATGTTCAGAGAGCAGAATCGAAACGGGTCTGAAGTTCCAACTTTTGCTGCCTTCACGTGCTCTATGAAATTTGATAATTCCAACTTCAACCCGGAAATAATTTATGAACCTTGTAATACTTGTTAAGATACTTGTAATATTTTAATGCTACTAAATCATTAGTAACATTGATATGAATAAATATTATAATGTTAGTAAATCCAGACGTTACTTCCGTGTTTGTGGTGGGAAATATCCCACTTCCATGGTGTATTGAATTCAGTATTAAAACTATTTTAGGACCTCATGAATATGTTAATTAGCGTGTTAATAAACACATTGATCAGTGCCTGTCAGCAAAGTTTGAGCTTCTGTTGACCCAATCTGATGAGTGCTGTCTGATGAACTGACTGCATTCAGGATGGGTGTTGCTAATATGACATTAAAGATCAAATAAATACATTTAGGATGCGTTCACACCAACCCAAATAACATACTGAAGGTACATGAACACTTGATTTGCATGTGGATGTTCGGTTTATATTGCTTCCCACGTTTGTGGACTTTGATAATAAGTGTCATAATTTAAAGACAATTATTTACCACAATCACAATTAGCGATTAATCATCAGCAAGGTTTTACAATTGTGACTAGTTGTTTGTTGAAACCCTGTCACTCCATACTAAAGCTCCACCAGAACTCTCACTGTTGTTTGTTTATAACTTGAGGAGTTGTACCGGGTGTTCAGAGGTGTTGGGTTTATATGCATATGATGTCTTTACTCGTGTTAACGTGTTAAGGTGTGTCCAGAGGCGTTGGGTTCATCCGTTTTGATCGGCGTGTTGAAGCTGAGGAGGCCATTAAAGGTCAAAACGGGCAGAAGCCGCCGGGCGCTACAGAACCCATCACAGTGAAGTTTGCCAACAACCCCAGTCAGAAGAGCAGTCAGGCGTTACTCTCTCACCTTTACCAGTCCCCCGGCAGGCGATACCCAGGACCTCTGGCACAGCAAGCACAGAGATTCAGGTAGCACTCGCTCACTGCTCTCCTGATGACTTCACATCAATTTTAATTGAATTTGAGAATGTGATTTGTGTTTCAGGCTGGACAATCTGCTCAATATGGCGTATGGTGTCAAGAGGTACGTTAATGTATGTTTGTAAGAAAGCTTTTAAAGCAATGCCTCATAGAGCATTCACACCTAACGCGACTTGTGCAAATAAATTGCGCCATAAGATGTATTGTACAGATCCAGGTATGCACATACAGCGACGATGATTTTGTCCTCCATTGTTGTTTTGAATTTCTGCCTCCTCTCGCTACGTCATAATCACGTCACTACTAGAGCAAACTCCTGATTGGTTAATGCAGCGCAAATATTCGCCAAAGTTCAGATCTTTCGATTCGTTTAAATCATTCTTTAGGCGTTTCAAAAGGTTGCGCTGCATGATGTCCTATCGCGTCTTTGCATTGACTTGACATGTAAGTCTCTTGCTCTTAACGCTTCTTTCGTGTTTGGTGGGAACACAGAGTTACTGTGACCAGGGATTAGAGTTTTCTGTCTAAATAGGGAGTCAAGAAAGGGAAGGACAGCATGCAGGAGACAAAGTGATGATAAAAGAAAATTAGTTTTTAGGTTTAATTACGTTTAGATGCTCAATCTAACTGCATCTATTCCATAACTCATAAACAATTTGTAAGGGGAAATCCACAGCTAGCCGTAGGTTAAAAGCTTTAATGCACCACGTGTAGGCCAAGAACGACCCGACGCAAATCCTTTAGTGCACAGCTAGCTGTGGATAATCCCGCTTATACCATGGTCGTTTGCCAAAATAAAGCTGTTGTTGATGTTTACGCTGTCATTTTAGATCAAACGGGTGAAAATGAGTTATTTTGGTGGGTTTTAATGCACACCTTCCAGCCAATCAGAATCCAGGATTGAAACAGACTATGGTATAAAGAGAAAGTCAAGGATATGGAAATAAGAAATTAAATGCAACACAGTATATACGTTTGTTCTCTCACTTCAGAATGTCTTCATCTTCAGAAAATACACAAAGAAATTCAGATCCTACGATCCATCATAGCCTTCACTGTACAAATTAAATATAGCTTAAAGCTTATTGTTCTAGAGGTTATTCAGTCAGGAGCAGTGAGTGTGTTTTGTCTTTTTGTTGCTTGATGAGCAATAAAAACTGAAATGTTTATGTTTTAAGAGCAAGCGCAGCAATCCAACACATTTGCCATTTGAACAATGTCCTGTGGTGCGGTAACCGGGGTATAAGCTGAATAATTGACTATGCTCTGCATCGTGGCCCCATCGCCTCCTCGGGGTTGTGCATTAACTTTAGAATAATTGAATGGCCCGTCGTCTATTATTCCTTATTTATACTACAGTATTTTTTTTGGACAAATGTGTTTACTACTGTATAGGAAAGCATTGAAAAACAGAACTCAAAAGGAAATAACGAATTTGGGGAAACCTACAGTTATATAGTGGAAAGGCGGCTGAAGAAGCGAAAACAAGCAGATGTCATAGTTCTGTGTCAGCCACCGTAGTGCTTCGAAATAGAGGGTGGAGGGGCGGAGTGAGCCATTGGTTGCAGTTCACAACCTCACCACTAGAGGACACTCAATGTCATACACCGGACATTTAAACTGCTCTACACTCTTGGGATAAAACTAAAATGGGTCATTATAATATCATACGAGTTCATAGTTCACAAAAGCTTGTGTGGTCAAATAAAAGGGTTACTTATTTTTCTTGGGCCAATCACATGCCTGAGTGATGTATAAGAGTTGTTCTCCGAGATCAAACACAATCTGAGCATGTTTCTTGACCAACAGAACATGAGTGAACGGTGTGATTGCTTTAGAGTTAGTGGAGTGTAAATCTCCTGTCAGAATTCTATCATTGCTTTTAGTGACATTGTGTTCTGTTTGTTTCGGCAGTAGATTCTCACCAGTGAACATTGACGGGGTCACCAGTCTGGCGGGCATGAATCTTCCGGGTCACGCTGGTGCGGGTTGGTGTGTATTTGTGTATAATCTGGCTCCAGATGCGGATGAGAGCGTTCTCTGGCAGATGTTTGGTCCATTCGGTGCCGTGACTAACGTGAAGGTCATACGAGACTTTAACACCAACAAATGCAAAGGCTTCGGCTTTGTCACCATGACGAACTACGACGAAGCCGCTGTGGCCATCGCCAGTCTGAACGGATATCGACTCGGCGACAGAGTTCTACAGGTCTCTTTCAAAACTAACAAAACACACAAAGCTTGAACCAGTGAACACACACAACTTTAAACGCTCAAAAGAAAATAAGCAATATTTAGCCTTCTTGTTTTTTGTTTTTAAGCTTTAAGTTTCTTTTAAAAGCTTTAGTTTGAAGATCAGTACGAGACCGTGTGTGTTTTGGTTTTCAGTTGCCTTTTGATTTCTTGTATTTCACTCTACATCTCTGAGTTGGATTAAGTAGGTTATTTTGTTTTGTAATTGCTTGTTAATGTTAAAATAAAGGCAGAATAAAAATCTTAACTAAATTGCCGAATTGCTGCAAACCTCTGAGGTTTAGAAGCGTCTATTTTTATAAAAATAAGCATTTGTGGTCCTTTTTACTAGAGATGCTGCAGCGTAAGTATTTTCATCTTTGTGTGATGCCTCATGAGCTTCAGAAACTTTCACAGAAAGTTCGTAACGCTTAATGTTTGGTAAATGAAAATAAAACGGAAACCTCCTGAGGGGTTTGTATCAGGATTTAAGACTGGCCGTGTTTGACACGATATACTGCAAGTTCATTTAAGTTGCTTTTTATTTTTCTTTAGAAACGCAGGCTGAGAAACTCCAATTTTATTGTTCCTGCAGGTGATTTTTCATTTGACCTGGTTTTCTTTGAAGATGACTTGGTACAAGAGTATAAGTATGTTTGTTTGCCTTATTTTTGTGTTTTTTGATGATTTGGAAGAGGCATTTATTATCATTGTAGCAGGTTTGGTTATGTCGTCTTATATTAAGAGAAGTGTGGACACGTGGGGTTATATTTCCTTTACTTTCATATGCTGTATATTTATGTGGTTTGAAGATGTGCCGCATGGTTTTTTTTGTGTTTAAATGCAGGCGCTTCATTTGTTGGTGATGTCATAATCCTGTGATTGCGTTCACAGTCGCTCTGGACATATGCCTTCTACTCCACACTTGAAGTGCTCTGAGATTTTTCTTCGTTTCATCTTCTGTTCATTTGGGTTAATGTTCAAACTGAGTGAATGAACTGTGATCTCAGAACGTCTGCAGTGTGATCCATTGCATAATGTGTGAATGATTGTTTATTTAAACTTGTACAGCATGACATTTTTCCTTCATTTGGGTTTATTAAGTATCTTATGTTAAGCATTTAAATCAGACAAGATGTACGTGTTGTTTTATGTTTGGAATCCTTTGCTTTTTTTATGTTAACTACATCAATAAATGTGTAGATGCTAAAGCACACTTTAGTTTTGTCCTATTGTTTTGTAAAGGGTTTTGTAACTCTATTGACATCCACACCAGCGGACGATAACGTTATGCTTTCGTTCACATTCCCCAATCAATGTTTTTCCCCAAAATATGACCACAAAGGTTGGAAATGCGTTGTGTCTGGAATGTTAATCATCGATACCCAAACCGTAGAGATCCGCCAGAGATTGTAAACCGGTCTGTGTATCGCTCATCAGCTGAAAGTGCACCTAACCACATGCTTCTTTGTATCTCTATCATTATATGTGTGACGTAAATCCTGCTTTACTCCTAAATGATTTTTATTTTAAACTTCTAGTTATGGTTATAATGTGAATGGCTCTTAATAGTTGTTGGTTGGGCATCTGAAGGTTTTTGTTAGGATGGTTTTATCTTTACAAGTCTGTTGGTAAATGTGAATTCAGCGTAATACTGGAAGCAGACGCATCACGGAGTAACGCATCTTTTTCCATCTGAATCTATTCTTAATTGTTATTTGAGCATCCTTGTTTCCTTTTACTGCGTCTTCACTCCAACCTTTCAGGACACAAGTGAAGGAAGCAAGGAAAAGACAAAAGGATGGAGGAATTACATCAAGTGAAATGGTATACCCTCGCTCTCTTTCGCGTCCCTTCAAAGTGTCATCACTAAATGACTGTGGAAACTGAGTTTGCTTCCAAAATAAGAACTTCAGTTTTTTGTATTAGCTGTATTTTTTTAGTTATGATGGCTTAAATCAAATCTAACCAACTGCAGTTCGATTGATGTTAATTGGAATGCACAATAAAAAACGGAGTTAACTCATTTTGGAAACAAACTCTTCATATTTAGCACATTGAGAATCTAAAGAGTTCTTGATCCACGCTACATTAAAATAAAGTTAAAAACATGCTTAAAAGCGGTAAGAAATAATTAACACTTTCTGAAACGTATTCGAACGCTGGGGGAGTGTATTGAGCATAGAAATACTATGTCATATAAATCCGACTCGACTTTTGACAAGTTTACCATGTCAAGCATGAGAAATGAGAAGCCAGCACGTTCAACAGTGTAAAGAGGTCATAATGCATGAAAAAGCATCTGCCCCTTAACTATAAGCAATACGTTTAATTAATAAAAAAGAAGTATGAGGAGCAAAACACGGACACACAAATGCAGGAACATGCACACACACAAAACAGACACACAAACCAATATGCTTGAAACACAACCCCGCAGGCACGGAACACAAAACTGTGTATCGCAAAGAAGAAATACAGTTGTGAAAAAACATTTAGAATGACATAAATATACATTTTCATGAAGTCTACTGCGTCAGTGATTTTTTAAAAATTTTGTTAGATGTTACTATGCTATACTGAAGTACAATTGCAAGCAGTTCATAAGTGTCAAAGGCTTTTATTGACAATTATATTAAGTTTACACAAAGAATAAATATTTGCAGAGTTGACTGTTCGTTTTCCAATTTGCACGGGCATGCTGTCAATCAACTTCTGGTCACATCCTCACTGATGGCAGCCCATTCTTGCAGAATGCTTGGCGTTTGCCAGAGTTTGAAGGTTTTTGTTTGTCCTACCGCCTCTTGAGGATTGAGCACAAGTTCTCAATGGGATTAAGGTCTAGGGATTTTCCTGGCCATGGACCCAAAATGTTGATGTTTTGGTCCCCGAGCCTCTTAGTTATTACTTTTGCCTTGTGGCAAGGTTCTCCATCATGCTGGAAAAGGCATTGTTCATCACCAGACTGTTCTTGGATGGTTGGGAGAAGTTGCTCTCTGGGGATGTTTTTGTACAATTCTTTGTTCATGGCCGCGTTCGAAGGCAAAATTGTGAGTGAGCCAGTAAAGCATCCTGGTCTCAGGATGCTTTACTGTTGGCATGACACAGGACTGATTGTAGCGCTCACCTTTTGCACCCTGAAGCTTAATTAAACCATTTTATTACTCCGTTAGTCACAGTACTGAACTGGGTGAAGACGGAACTAATGAGCACGAGCAGTTGACAGAAGTATAATTAATGATTTATATATTTTGTGCGGAGCCTGAGGGTCTGTGTAGTATTTTCATCCCATTCTGCTGGAATGAAACACTTTGTGTGTTACGCCAGGGCGAGTGATGTTACTACTTCAGGGCGTAAAAGAATTGGTGAACCAGTTCAGTGAAACGAACTGTCTGAAAGACCCGGTTTGCAGAAAAGAGCCAGACTTCCCTTCACTATGGAACAGCGGGCAGATCATTTCACAAATGTGGAACAGATCCAGAGAAGACTGATGTTTTGGGCACCACAAGACCACAAGAGAGTTCTTTGGCAGAGCGTTTGGATCTGGGTAGGCTTGCACCAGCCATTCGTAATTTCTTTCAACGTAACTATTAGCTAGTTTGTAACTAAATCTGTATGTTATCCCTGGGGGGTACACAAGTCTGTATTGGCGAGTGAAGATAAGGGGGTGCTGAACCAGTGGTGGTCTTGTAGGCCAAGAGTAGAGCCTTCAATTTGATACGAGCAACAATAGGGAGCCTATGTTACTTAATGAAAAGAGAAGTGAAATGTGCTCGCTTCGGTTCATTGAAGACCTGTCATGATTCTGCCGCATCGTGCCATGTTTCTTTTGGTCTATTGGCGGGATCATGACAGAACCCCATGTTTTTATGTGGAGATGGCCAATTATGGCCCTCTCTCTGGTCTCATCTCTATTCCCTTCCTATCGTCTCATCGTGCTGTGCTGGATGATTTTGGAGTGTTTGCTATGTGTCCGTGTCACCCGCCTTGTCCTGAATTGTCATGCAAGTCTAGTTTAGTTATTTGTAGTCATGTCTAATGTTGTATCTTGTCTAGTTAGTGTAGTGAGTTCTTGTGTACCCGGACTATTCTATTGTTTTACACCCTTGTGGGATTTTGTTTCATGTTTTGTACCTGTCATTAATGTCCTTGTTTACCCCTTACCCGCTGTCTGCGATTGGGTCCTCTGTTCCTGGGTTCTGTCAGCATACCCTGACAAGACCACTCTTGCATGTAAATACATGTAAACATCCTTATTGTATGTTGGCACTCTTGCCATCTTAAAGGTCCAGTCAGTGAAATATAGCTGCAAGGTTGCGAATTGCAACCAACCGCTAACTCGGCCCCTCCTGTTCGAAACATTATGACTGCTGACAGAACATCGTCAATTATATGCAAGGGGTCCCGCAGTGTATGTAGAAATAGCTCATTCTGAGGTAATAAAAACATAACGCTTCATTGTGTAAACTCTTTATACACCTATGAAGACATAATTATGTATATTATATTGCATTTCTATCAATAGTTACAGAAAATTACACACTGCACCTTTAGGTTACCTGTAACCAGTAATGATGCAAGTTTGGATTTAGGCTTTTTTATATTCATACATTGAGATGATTCACAATTTAACATAGTTCAAGGCATATCATGTTTACTATGTAACTACTCCTCTCCTAATTCCCTTTCTGATGAGCTATGTTATAATACTATAGCATGCGTCGTACTATGTCCATTACTATGTTATTCAATGCAAATTAACCATACTATCATAGCTATGCTAATAAGGCGGCATGAACAGCTAAACCCTGTAGGGCTTTATAGTTAAATGTTTAAAGTTAATGCGTTGCTGAACATGTAACCAGTGCAATGTTGATAGAACCGGACTAGTATGCTAATACCTATTTGTCCATGTTAAAACTGTAGCTGCTCTGTTTTGAACAAGCTGGAGTTTTTGTAATAAGGCAGGCTACAGGGCAACTGCCTAATATTGCGTTACAATAATCTAGTCTTGACATCATGAAAGTATGGATTAGCTCCTTTGCATCTGACAGTGACAGTATATGATGTGTAGTGTATTTCAGGGAAAAGTATGAGTTTAACCACAGTAAAATACGTATAATTTATGGTGATTAACTATACCTATTTTTACACACTTTACCTGATGCAGTATACCTATTAATAGCGACAAACTAAATGCACCCATCCAGTGAGTGACCAGCAGATCGTATATCAACTCTAAGAAATATTACTTTCCTGGCCTTGGAAACATAGCACTCTTACTGTAGTACAGTACCGCTTTAGAAATCATAACGAAATCAAGCAGTTGACGTGACGTTAATATGTGATGAGTAAACACAGAAACAATTGAAGTGTGGATCCAAATGCGGGTTTATTGACCACACTAAAGGGAAAACAAACCGACTAACTAACAAATAACACATGAATTGTAAAATCAGTAAAGAAATTAAAGAATAGACGAAGCAAAGAATGGCAGTATCAGCTATTCACATCTGCATAAACATTTACATTTAGGCATTTGGCAGAAGCTTTTATCCAAAGCGATTTACATTTCATTATCCTATACATTTATACATAGGTATGTGCAATCCCCTGGGATTGAATGCTCTTACCACTGAGCTACAGGAAAGCTCAGTAGTAAACCATCGAGGACAGTCTCCTTAGTTAAAAGGGGTTACAGCTTAAGCGCAGCAATTTAGAATATAGTTAAGATATTTGCACTGGCTTCCTGAGTGTGCGCGGGGAAAGGGTTTTCAGAGTCATGATGGTTTCAAAGCAAGCGGGTCCCGTGTAATTCTTTCGTAGAACCGGATTGGTGGACGAAGGTAGAACGAACTTAGCCGAAAAAAACTGCCAGAATAAACTGTCTCCAAGACGAGAGACAGGTCTCGATGACGTGACCGAGCAGGACCGCACAAACACAAGATGAGCTTTCCTGTAGCTCAGTGGTAAGAGCAAGGTTGTGGGTTCGATCCCAGGGGATTGCAAATACCTATGTAAAATGTATAGGATAATGAAATGTAAATAAAAGCGTCTGCCAAATGCATAAAAAAAAAGATGAGCTTGGTTTCCTCCGTGCACAGATGTTTTAAGCCTGGGGGCGATCCAATTGGATAAAATGATTTTGTGCGCGAAAACCATGTTTCTTTGTCCTGCTTACTAGCTCATATGCAGCTAGAAGTTTTGAGCTGTAATACTCTTAGAATAGGATAAAATGAGTATGGTATAAAATACATTACTGTGCTATGCAACATCTTGTAAGGAATGAAAAGGGAAACATTTAGATATGAAATATGCAGGGATTATAGGTACATTGACCTGAAGTTTGTACAAGAATGTAAATATAAACAGAATACAACTAAGCACACATGCCTTTGAGATTATAGGTGAGGCCGAATAACATGGGGACAAGCATACAATGTGGGAATACATGTATATACATTTTAAAACTGTCTTTCATGGCTACGGAGAAGCAGAGAAATTCAAAGGAGTGAAACTGGTTCTCAGTCTCTAAGGCCCACATAACTTTTCTCACTTTGGTGAACGTCCTGTCCTCCCCCAAGAACCCCCTTTGAAGTCCAGGGAAGAGTATTGAAAACTGTCCTGGTCAGTGATGAAGGTGTTAAAATGGGGCAATTGGACCATTTACATTTACTTCTATTCATTTGGCAGACGCTTTTATAGATTACCTTTTTTTAGGGGCAGCTATCACTGCAGACCAAACAGGGGTAAGGTGCCTTGCTCAAGGTCACTTCAGTCATTTCCTGGTGGCACTGAGAATTGAACCAGCGACCTTCTGATTACGACTCGAACTCTCTACCCACTAGACCAGACTGAGACTCACTGGCGTCTGGTAGATGCCCTGGTCAGAGCCTGTGGTGTTTTACGATACCAAATAGTAACCTTTGCTCCGACCAGATCCTACAGATGTCATTTATATATTTTCTCAAAAAAAGCATTTTTACAGGTATTGGCAACATGGTTTTTAAATGACAGATTAAAATGCCCAGATCCTAGCTGTCAACAAGGGTTCAGGAGACTATGGTATGTTGTGGGTTTTTGTGCGTAAGAAAGCTAGTAGATGGTTGGTTATGCTATTCTGTCTCCTCCCTGACCTGGTCTTAAATCAAGATTCATTCTAAATATTTAATGTGCAGCATCTCACCATCACATTGTTCAGTACGGGCCCGTGCATACACATTCTTTTGGTGGTGTGAGGGAAGCCTAATAATTCAGGCAGAATCATTTTTAACTCATCTTTCTCTTTTATCACTCCAATCCTCAGGTCCTTACACTGGTTACCAGTTACTTTTAGAATCAAGGACCTAAATACATCTCAGATATGCTCATTGAATATAAACCAAACAGACTTCTCAGATCATCAGGATCAGTCCCTTAGAGATAACAAGGGTTCACTCAAAACAGGGCGAGTCAGCGTTTAGTCATTACACCACCCGTAGCTGGAATCTGCTTCCAGAAGATACCAGACATTCACCAACAGAAGCTACTTTTAAATCCAGATTAAACACACACTTGTTTAGCTGTGCATTCACAACCTGAGCACTGTCCTGCTTTACATCAACTGCACTTCTAATTCTAATGAAGAGAGAGATGGTGGTCTAGTGGGTTAAACCACTGAACTGATAAATCAAAGGTTGCTGGTTCAATCCCAGCAGCCACCACCAGTGTGTCCTTGAGCAAGACACTTTACTCCATGTTGCTCCAGGGGGATTGTCCCTGTAATAAGTGCACTGTAAGTCGCTTTGGATAAAAGCGTCTGCCAAATGACTAAATGTAATGTATTTTATTTTTGCTCTTATTCTTTTTATATATACACTCACATTTTTTAATCAATTTTATTGGTGTACAAGTATTTGTGATCTTAAATTATTTGCATTTTAAAGATACGTTTTATTTCTTTCTGTCAATCATTTTATGTAAAGCACTTTGAATTGCCCTTGTTTATGAAATGTGCTATAGAAATAAACTTGCCTTGCCTTTTATACACACATTTAATACATTTTTTTACTCTCAGGTGACGTTTTAAGTTAAACAAAAAGTATAGCTATATTTCTAGAACATTGCTGCTTACACTTTCTGCTGCTACACTTTCTTGTGGCATGTTCTGCGTTTTAATGTTTATTATGACAGCCAAGAGTGTCATATAGGGTACATTTTTAATTTGTGATTGTTGTAGTGTTTTAAGTACTGCCAAATTAATAAAAAATGCTTAGATAACTGATCTCAGATCTGATCTACCTCAGATGTTTAACAGCGCTCTTAAGTGTCAATCTGATTGAGTCCCCCAATCAAATGAATTAAGGCGAGGATCACTGTCCAATCAAATGAAAGAAGGCGTGAGTTGCTATGGACAGAAGTCAAGCTCGATTTCAGTTTCTACTGTGAAAGAGTGGGTTGTAAGTACCTAACTGTTTAATGTTTTATCATAGAAATGTTAGGGGCCATTCACATGTCACATCTAAAAATGTGTGCAAAACACCAACTGCGGCGCTTTCGCCCTCTTTTCAGAGCGCCAGGAGTTTACACTCTTGTGTTGTGCGTGCTTGACCTTCCTCAACATTTAAACAACAAACCTGAGTAAACCACCGATTATAAAAACAATTATCCAACTCCAAAACGCTGAAAACATATAATTTACGTGTTTAATGTCAGTTTGACACATCAAAAACATTACCAGACCTTCACTAGATCATGCTTAACTGCCTGGCTTTGACTCCGATGTGTTTGTAGGTTGTTGTAAGCATATTAAAAAAACTCTATGATTTGCAAATAATTCAAATGCCACGCTAAAATGGGCGTATCGTATTGATAGATCCAACTATGAGATATGGCTTGTAGATCTTATAGATCTAAACTTTGAGTCCAGGTTCACTAGATCTCTCTCCGTCAGGAACAAATTACACCTGGAGATATCAACTCCGTTGTGAGTCAATCCTTTGACCCAAACAACAGGGAGATATAGAGCTGAAGGGAAGAACAGCAGGCAGGAGACGAAGTGATGTTAAATAGACAGACAAATGATTTATTGAATAATCTCAGTTGTGTGTTGATGCTCAAACTTCGTCTGACTAGAAACAGATTCAATATGTGTTTTTAACATTCAAGATTACAGTATCAAAACATTGTCTCATGACATTATTATGAACCTTGAGATGGAGACCAACAGATACTCATATCAGCATAAGACACAATACAACTCCCAGGTTAAACAACAGGAAAGTAAGGATCAAATAATATGAATAGAAGTGAATAATAAAATAAATGAATGAATACATATGATGAATATTGTAATAAATGTGATAAATGAAATGGAATAATAAAATGATATAAACAAGAAACAAGTGTATGTTTCTATCCAGATCTATTAGTATGCACGTCACGCACAATTGAACTTTGGCATATGTATTACACGATATTGCAAGAGTGTGTTGTTTGTACGCAATTGATGAGAATGGGTCTGTATGGTTGCATGTCTGTATGGTAGCAAATCATTGCACGGCCTGTTTCGTTGTGTTGTTGACTCATTGCTTAAAAATAGCATCAACCCACATTTTAGGGAAAAAAAAGTTTATTTATTTATTTAGGGAAACTATGTCTTCATTTACACATTTAACTTGCTACTCTCTTCAGCAGTCAATGGTTTAAACAGTTTCTTTTATTTGACTTTAACAAAATGGGACATAAACATATATGTACTTTAAGCAGGTGTAAACGTTTACTATGTTTCAATAAAAAGTAATATAACAGTATAAAAATAGAAATGCAGACCACAGCTGTACTTATGTCATGTGTCATTTTCGTGGTCATGTGTCGTGGCTTGAGTAGAGGCCGGTGGGGTTGAACGTGTCTTTGGGATGTGGCAGATCTCGTAGGAGGCTGCTGAATGGATATCCAGTTGGCGGCCGCAGGGACATCGCGGGGAGAAATCCAGAAGTTATGTATGGCGGAATAAAGTTTGGCGTTGAGTAGGTAAGTCGCAGTGGACCAAACGCGAACCGTTGGTTGAACCCCATCAAACCTTCGCTCCTGAAGCAGTTTGTGGATGAGGACTGGAGGGGGGAGAAAGCAGATTTGGAGCTGAAGTGTCTCAGTGGAGCATCTGTGAAGCTGTTTGATTGGGAGACGGGCACATTCTCACAGGACGGCACGGCAGCTCCAGTGGGGCTGTGACCCTGCTGATAACCCAGCACCAGATCGATGGCCTTCAGAACGTCCTCTGAACTGCTTTTAAGAGCCGCCTCCAGAACGGACGCTTTCAGGTGAGGGAAGATCTTCTGTAAAACTGTAGCGGGGGTTCTCCTGCTAAGGTCTGATGGGTGGTCTTTGAGTTTCTTGAGCTCGATGTCTGACTCTAGATCGGACTTTAGCGACTTCACATGGACTGAGAGATGATCCGGGCCTGGAGACACACTGTCATTCACGGGGTCACTTGAGGGGATGATTGTAGACGCGCAAGGTAGAAATAAAGCCTGATTCATGAACCCATCAGTCACACTGCTCTTACTCTGGGGGTTTTCTGCAAAGGTACAAATAATGTCAGAACACGTAAGAGTCCATCTTAAAACATGGAATGATTTCACAGAGGACAAAAAGACTAAATTTGAAGTTTGTGAAATAAATGTCAACCCCAAACTGGGAACACATTTCCTCACCCGGGTGAAGCATGCAATCACATTTACAAAACCAATATTTACTAACAGCTTTACTAAAAGTTGGTTATTACTCTGAAGTATGTCTAAACACACACACACACACACACACACACAGCAGTAGAGAATGCACGTACCGTCTTTGAAAGTGTCAAACGGGGGTGAAGTGGACGGGTTTGTGCCGATCCCGGTCGCTCTCGCTGTGGGGTAAACCATCTGCAGCTCCTCCTGCGCCTGTTGCCTCCGCAGCGCCACCTGCGCCGCCATGACACGCTGCCGCTCCGCGATTAATGCGCACTTGACACACTCGCAGTCCCGCCAGCGGCAGAAGCGTTTGTGTCCCTTAAGAGCCGAAACCACCCCGTGATTCCTGCAGCGGGCGCATTTCGGGCTGCGCGGGTAACTCCTGTCCTCCGGGCGGAGGAAAAGCGCCGGATGCGGCGGAAAAAGAGCGAAGCGACCGCTGATCGACTCCATGAGTAAGAGAGAGAGAGCTACAAATGCCAAAGGAGTGAAGGAGCTGAAGATTAAATCCTGCAGGTGAAAAGAAACAGGACACCTGACACACCCCTCAAACACACACACACACCCTTCATCCCACATCACATTCATCTCAGTTCTGTTCTACATCAACACCTGAAATCTTCTCAACATCTGTGGACTGATGTGTGTTTCACACTGATCAATACTTTTATCATGTTTCATTCAAATATAGCCTACTAACAATGTTGTTCTCAGATCACAACACTTTCTTGGTGTTTTCAGATGAAGTAGTTTGCAGAACATCCGCACATCAATATAAGAGTCACATATACTGTATAATGTTGGTCCTTTCTCGTTTCACTTCTTTTGTCTTTAATCCATAGGAAACGTCATTCAGCATTTGCACGCCAAGCTTTTTCTTTCCGCTATTTGCGTTCTGTTGGCTGGTGTGACGCCCTTGTGTGCTCTTCTGGACAAGATGCAGAAAAGAAAAGAAATGAAATGAGGGATTTTATCATTTCATTCAACGTCTTCTCCATCTGTATGTTATCAGTGAGTTGTGCAGATCTTATCTAAACACATGTTGCGCTTCTACACGCATGAGCAACAGAGCCACTATAACACAAGACAGTGTGTGTGGGATCTAACACAATGATGCTCCTCACTAACACTAAACATTTCACCACACGTTCAATAGGCCTGAGCTTGACTTTCATATCATTACCAAATATGAGGATTTAAGGACCATTGTAGTTTTCTGGATTTTTTTAATCTGTCCAAATTTTGCTTTTGACTCTTGATTTTTTTACGTTTGGTTTTAAAATAGATTTCAAACAAAGTTGTAATTTGCTGATAATCTACAAGTTTTGTGTGGTTGGTTGTGTTGTCAACTCTGTGTCTGATTGGCAGTTAACTCTGAAGTAAAGGTACAAGTGCTACAAAATAAAACTGAATTGAATTGAATGAGATAAAAGTTCTGTGTGTTTACAACATGTTTATTTGCTCTCCCACTTGTAAATTGCTTTGGAGAAAAGCGTCTGCCATATGAAGAATATTCAGAGTCACCAGAATACTGTTCAGAATTGATCTTATATTCTTCACAAGACAAATTGCAACACAACTGACGATCAAAGATTTCAATTTTTTTTGTTTAACCAGATCATTTTAAAGATTTTGTAAACATTTTAAATGAGATTATTTTCTGCAGCATGTTTCTTATTCGAAATGTGAGACTTAAACAAACATGAGTTCCTCTTGTAAGCCATGCTCCTTAACCTCTCTCTTTCCCTCTCCCTCCCTCTCTCGCACTCTCTCTCTCTTTCCCTCTCCCTCCCTCTCTCGCACTCTCTCTCTCTTTCCCTCTCCCTCCCTCTCTCGCACTCTCTCTCTCTCTCTTTCCCTCTCCCTCCCTCTCTCGCACTCTCTCTCTCTCTTTCCCTCTCCCTCCCTCTCTCGCACTCTCTCTCTCTCTTTCCCTCTCCCTCCCTCTCTCGCACTCTCTCTCTCTCTTTCCCTCTCCCTCCCTCTCTCTGTCTTGATTGTTTGCTGCCACTGAGGTAAGAGACAAGTGAGGGTCCCTGATGGCTCGTATCTGTTCTGGAGACAGATACGAAAAGCAAAAGCAAAAGCAAAAGCTCTGCCAGAAGAAACCAAATTATTAAAATGACAAATTATAAAAAAATTAAAAATCTGAAAATACTTCACACATTTAAAGGTACAGTGTGTAGGATTTTGAAGGATTTATTCACCAAAATGTAATATATAATACAAAACTGTGTTGTGAGTGGTGAAGAAATACCTTACAAAATGAACCGAAATGTTTATATTATCTTACAATGAGCCATTTTATGTATATACACCACGGGCACACCCTTACATTTAATTTATTAATGTGCACAGCCATGTGTCTATAGTACGACTACACGGACAAACTAAGCGCGTTTCGTAAAACGAAGGACGCACGGGACTAGTTCTTCTTCTTCGGCTGTGTTTTGAGGCAGCTTGCAAAGCGACTACATAGAAGGATTAGCAGAAGAAGAGGAAGAACAATAACAGCATTTACTTTTTTATTAGAAATATAAACGGTTCTTTGTTGCAGTAAGAAGCAAAATTTGCGCTAATGGCGGACCACACATACTCCGCACAAGAGCCGATAGAGCGTCAATCTGTTCATTCAAAAAAGAGAAAATACGATGCAGCCAGGCGACGTCGAGACAAAAAACGGCAGAAAACCCGAATAAACATCGGCGTGGCTTTTCCCAAATGGAGGGCACTGAAGCAGGAAAAGGGTTTGCTAAGCGACGCTGAAGTTGCCAGCTTTCTGCTGGACCGGTAAGTTTGTCTAATTTCCGCTATATAAGTGAACTGTTTGTTTGATAGCTTTAGCTAATAGATGAGCATGAGCATCATTCCTTGTTTTTAGCACTTTGTAATTGTAATATAATTCCTTTTTGCATGGCCGTGTGCAAATCAAGTTAGAAATCATTTTTACAATCATAATTTGCATAAATCGGGTGTAAATTATATTATAATACTGCTTAGCTTCTTTGCATACAAATGTGTAATTTAATAATTGATAGGATAAAATCCAAACTTCCAAGTTGCATAATTTATCAGCAATACAGTGTCAACGAAGATTTGAGAAGATACAAGTGATCAATTGGGGTGATGCCAAACGTCTGCTTTTAGATTACACGCCTTTAGCCTTAGCAAGCGGTTTCAATAGGCAGTAAGTTATGAACCAAGTTAGCGTGGCAAAAAATGCTATGCAAAATAAGCGAATACATCACTGACACAATGCTAAACAAGTAACAATAATATTCACTATAACGATTAGAGTAAATGATGAATTAAGTCAATTTAATTATTATTTTTTCCTTGTAAATTAACCTTGTCACTTGACTTGCAAAGGTTACTCTCTGCTGTCTCAGACGACGACATCTCTGTCCTGTGTCCGTAGCTTCGGTCTGTTTTTCGTCTGTGAGACGTAGATTGCATTTATAAACACCACCGATAATGGCCGCTATCATTTACGGAACCCTTTTGTCCTGTGACGGCAACCATAGCTTCTCCAATGGGAGACAGAGGGGGGTATCGGAGCTGTAGGTTGCAATTTCCTACATCGCAAATAGTGGCCTCTGAAACTTACACACAGAACCTTTAATGTGTTTTTCAGTCTGGCATCAGTGACTAAACCCTTATATTTAATGTCCTCTCCTTCCTCAGAAATTGTCTATCTTCCATGCTATATAGCAGCACAAAGTCAGTTTGTGTCATGAATGTTATTTCTGAAAACTCAAGTAATGAAGAATGACCTCGAATGGTGTGAAGCTTTTAGGCTTTGAACAGACACGTTTCTATCCCATGATGCCACAGCTTAAGTTTATTCTTTTCATTCTGTTGTCAACACATCATAGGTGAACGAGCAGTAGAGTCACATGGTGGATGTACAGTAGTGTGTCATGATACTACATGGGGCATAGTGTTTTAATTTAGCGCTGTCACAGTACATGTTTTAGCCGTATATTCTCTCCCCTGCAGGTCTATTGCTCTCACACAGTTTCTCAGTCCAGTGAGTCTTTTTTCTTTAGTGTTTTTCTGTTTTACCAAGAACATGAGTAAGGGGCATAGTGCCTTTATACCAATCCACTGTTAAACAGCTACACAGGTCCTGAAATGAGATATTCAGAAGAACTTCCCATAACGTTTTATACCGTTTTCCATTGTAGTCCTTAAACTAACTGACATGATTCTCAAGAGCTCTGGGGCTCATTTAAAAAGCGTGCGTACATGCTGAGTTGATCGTAGAGTGTGTATGCAAAAATACATACACCAACTTTCATATTTATAAAAACATTCTTTGACGTGAAAAGTGATTGGCGCCACATGAGGGTCTGCGCAGACAAACACACTTTTACTTGTCCCAGTTCTGCAGATTTTTCTTTCTGTTTGTGAAGGATTTGGACGTAGACAGGTGCTCTTTCCTTATCAATGACATTAAGACATTGTTCAAATTTCAAGTGCAATTTTAAGACAGTTTGCAATATAAAAAGAGGGTACACAGGTTTTCTGCGTGTAATTGGTTCTATCAACCACATGTCCGCACTTTGAGAAACGATGTTAAAATCAAATCAAGGGCGGTTTCTACAGAACATTTTATAAATGAGTCCCTAGTTATTTTGTGAGTTATCTTTAAGGTAAAAACATCATATCACATCTTCTCATGTCTTCAGAGACACAACGGATGTACTGTTTTTTTCTAATGTTAAAGTCTTCATCCCAGCATAATATTTACATTATAACATTGAAATATGATGTTTTGTGTGTGTGTAATGTACCCATTAAAGGGAAATAAATAAGAAGCTCTTTATCAGTTCCTTGTTTCCCAGATTCGATACGCTTTTGTGTTTCAAGATTGTACAAAACCTTTTGATATGCATCATGTAACTAATCTTGACACATATCCGCATATAAAAGTATGAAGGAATGAAAATGAGCTGAAAGAGAAATCAGATACTACCAGACGTTAGAGAGAAGTTGATCTGTCAATGTTAATCTCTCACTGGGAAACAATCATGTGTCTGATATACACACACCATCAGCATCCACATCAGACAGATAGAACATCATGTTATTGTTTATGTCCTTGTGCACCTACACTAACAGACATGACTACACAAGTGATTCTCATCAGCACTGAGCAAATGATCTCTGAACTCTCATCTCACTCTTCTGCCTGTTGTTGCACGTCTCCTTCATTCACAACAATCACAGTTTGTGTTCAGACAGAGAAATCCAAAATCATTACAGGTCGATCCGTGTCACGTCAAACTAGATACAGTACATGTTCACATGTTGATGATGTGGTCACGGTCGATGGGCTGTGACACAGCGGCAGGAGTCAAACTGTCTGAGAGGAGCTTGTATCAGCGTGCTCATGCCTAACCTGCTTATCATTCAGGTAATGTAAACAGATCCATTCCCGTCTCTTCCGTCAAGTGTTTGCCAGGTCGCTGGGGTCATACTGCGACTGAAGTTCATATCACAGACTGCACGAGGGGACACGCACACATCATGAGATATGCACATAAATACTGTAGTTTACAGATGTGTATGTGAAGTCTGACGCTTCAGTAAGTCTGGAAATATCAGATGTCACATTGGCGTGTTACAAAGCACTGTGACTCCGGTCATGCCAAGGTTAGGGAGGGGTCAAGGGTCATGAGATAATATGCGGAGATTAACGTTCTTGTGGGGAGCATTGACTCCCGCTTATTGTCTGGGTTCACATGTGATTGTTATGCTGAATTCTTAAATTGTGAGGATGAAGCGACGCCAGTGAACATGTGTTCGACACTGAGAAGAGAAACACTCCAGAGCTGCTATAAAGTCATATCTTCAGCATTCAGACACACATCTCAAGTCCTATTGACCTTAACTGAAATAAAGCAGCATGATGTGACCATTCATGTCATTTCTGCATTTGTTGAGTTAAAAAAAAACAGAATACAATTAACATATATTTCTCTTAAAACATATTTGCATTGTAGTTCCATTCTTACCTTGAAACATAACGGTTGCTTTTCTGAAATAAACCTGCAATAATAAACCTCCATGACTCATGCTGTGGACAAATGTGACCTCCGGAGGAAGAAACGGCACTTGTGGTCATCATTCTCACATAATGTTGTTTTATTTTATTTCACATTTACAGTACATTTACTTTTATGCATTTGGCAGACGCTTTTATCCACAGCGACTCACATTGCATTATCCTATACATTTATACTTAGGTATGTGCAATCCCCTGCGATCGAACCCACAACCTTGCGTTGTTAACGCAATACTCTTACCACTGAGCTACAGGAAAGCGCACATCAGCCTCCAGAGTTTCTTAAATATTGTTGTGCCTTCATTCTCATCACAGCCCGATGTTTTAAATAATAACTCAATGAGTTAAACAAAGACATGAAAGCAGATTTGACAACTGAAGCGAGTGAAAGATCTTAGAAAACTCAGGAGACGAAGCTCAGATTAGGTAAAACTGTGGGTTTAGGCCGAACATATTGTTCAATAGAAAGATGAGAGTTCGTATGCTACAGCGAGAGACAGAAAGACAATCATGTGGATGTGAATTCCCTGAGAGGGCTTTAATCGTCAGGTCCATTTCAATCTGCTCAAATGCTCCTTTTCATCCATGTCAAGAAGAACTCGAGCACTAAGCTAACACAATGATAAACTGATCCTAAATATTAACTTCCTGCGGCTGCTTTAGTTTTAAGGATTTTGAACTATTACTTCGTAAATTTGAGCATTTGGTTATCACTCAGTGATCCACGGAAGTCTTATTTATTTGTGTTTTGTGTTTCGGTTTCTGTATAGAAGTAAATCTCAATGCATTTACACCTTTATCAAATGTAATCTAAACACCACAGAATAACATTACAGTGGTTCCATCAAAGTCTGAAGGTTTGGGTTTGATTCAGTCACACAAAACACATGTCAAAGCTGAAACACTAACCAACTCAAAAGTCCTTTGACGGGTGCCAGACAAGGGCAAATATTGACATTATGTTTATATTTGATTATAAACGTTACATCCTGTTTTTTATCTTAAATGTGATCACATCAGTCAGAGAAAGAGACAAACACAACCCATTTCCTTCAGGTAAGGTCGTATTAGATTAAACAAGTGTGTGTCTTCTGATAGCAGAACTCAGAGTTTCAACACGCTGTGTTATCGCCGATGATCTTGTTGGCAGAAGGAGCATCTTACATGCCTGCAGTATCTCACCATCTTCTCTTAACGCGTCTCTTTACATTCGAGCCCCTGCAGATCCAGCGGATTCTTATTGTGTGACTGGAAGCTTGTGTTCACACCACCACTGCGGATCCGAGCCCTCATATACCGTCCAGATCTAATCTTCAACTGAAAACAACCCTCAACTGATCTAACGCATGCAGATGGTTATGAGAAATGTCACACAAGCTGAAGTTCATAACTTCAGCATTTAGAGGTATCGTTTGTTTGTGCTGTATTGAAATCATATAGAAGCAGCGCTCTGAACACCGACAGTATTAAGGGCTGTGTCCACCGAAGCGCATTTACACAACTGAAAACGCCCTCTGAGGCGCAGTGTTCTGCTCAAAGTTGAGCATTTTTCAACACGGTCGCACACCGGCGCCGATCGTGCGGAAAACGTCAACTGATGGCCGTTGAAAAAAATGGAAAAAACACGCCGGAGATGGTGGTCTAGAGGGAGGGAGAGGGAAAGAGAGAGAGAGAGTGCGAGAGAGGGAGGGAGAGGGAAAGAGAGAGAGAGAGTGCGAGAGAGGGAGGGAGAAGGAAAGAGAGAGAGAGAGTGCCTCCAGGGCACCACACAGATTTTATTAAAGAATTTGGTGGGTTCTTATCAGAACTAGTACTGGCCGAGGATAGAGTCCTTGTCGTTGGTGACTTTAACATCCATGTAGATAATGATACAGATGCCTTGGGACTGGGTTTCAAAGACACTCTTAACTCCATGGGCGTTAGTCAACATGTGTCAGGACCCACTCATCTTCGTAATCATACTTTAGATTTAATACTATTTTACGGTATAAATGTGGACGATGTGAAAATCCTTCAGCACAGTGAAGACGTTTCGGATCATTATCTGATATTATGTTTGCTTCACTGGCTTACCGCTGCAAATCAAACTTCTTGTTACAAATATGGTAGAACGAATACTACCAAAGATGCGTTTCTCGATAATCTGCCTGAATTGTCTCAATTCTCTAGCATGAGTAAAAACTTTGAAGATCTTGACATTACTATTACATTACTATACATTACTATCCAGTACGGAGCCCTGTGGTACACCGTACTGGACTTGGGATTTGCGGGACACCTCATTGTTTAATGCTACAAATTGAAAACGGTCGGATAAATAAGACTTAAACCATTTCAACGCTATTCTGTTAATGCCGACGTAATTTTCGAGTCTATGTAGAAGTATGCTGTGGTCAATGGTGTCAAATGCAGCACTGAGGTCTAGCAGCACCAATAACGAAATACAGTCACGGTCAGACACAAAAAGCAGATCATTTGTAACTCTGATCCAAGCAGTCTCTGTACTGTGACATGCTCGAAATCCAGACTGGAATTCATCATTAATGTCATTCCTTTGGAGGAAGGAGCATAACTGAGTTGGAACTACTTTTTCCAGAACTTTAGATATAAAAGGTAAATTCGATATAGGCCTGTAATTCCCTAGTTCTTTAGGGTCAAGTTTGGGTTTTTGACAAGGGGCCTTATAACAGCCACCTTAAATGCTTTAGGCACATTTCCTAATGTCAGAGATGAGTTAATAATACTAAGAAGAGGATCCATAATTTCTGGGAGCATTTCTTTCAGTAGTTTTGTAGGTATAGTTTCCAAGAAGGTGCTAATGTTTCCGAGAAGATGGATTTAAAATTTTCAATAGTAATGTCAAGATCTTCAAAGTTTTTACTCATGCTAGAGAATTGAGACAATTCAGGCAGATTATCGAGAAACGCATCTTTGGTAGTATTCGTTCTACCATATTTGTAACAAGAAGTTTGATTTGCAGCGGTAAGCCAGTGAAGCAAACATAATATCAGATAATGATCCGAAACGTCTTCACTGTGCTGAAGGATTTTCACATCGTCCACATTTATACCGTAAAATAGTATTAAATCTAAAGTATGATTACGAAGATGAGTGGGTCCTGACACATGTTGACTAACGCCCATGGAGTTAAGAGTGTCTTTGAAACCCAGTCCCAAGGCATCTGTATCATTATCTACATGGATGTTAAAGTCACCAACGACAAGGACTCTATCCTCGGCCAGTACTAGTTCTGATAAGAACCCACCAAATTCTTTAATAAAATCTGTGTGGTGCCCTGGAGGCCTATATACAATAGCTAGAATACATTTAAAAAGTGTTTGGTCCTTAGTATTAGGTGTTAATAAGTGAAGTACAATGACTTCAAAAAAATTGTTAGACTTCTGAGAGATGCTAAAATAATTATTGTGAAGTGCAGCGACACGTCCTCCTCTACCTTTTAGACAAGGCTCGTGTTTATAGTGATAATCTTGGGGAACGGATTCATTTAGAGTAATATAATCATCTGGCTTTAGCCATGTTTCTGTCAAACAGAGCATGTCTATTTTATGATCGGTTATCAAATCGTTTACAAAAAGTGCTTTATTTGAGAGAGATCTAATATTAAGCAATCCGAGTCGTAACAGTTGATTATCTGTATTTTGTTCATGTTTGATTTGTTAAACATTTATCAAATTACTTTCAAGAGGTTTACGCAATATCTTATGTTTGCTAATCCGGGGGACAGACACAGTCTCTATTTTATGATGTTTGTGAGAAGGGATTATTACATGTTGTATATTTTGTGTATTCTGCAACATGAGACGGCAAGCAGACAGTTGGTTAAGCCATTCTGTCTCCTTCCTGACCTGGACCCCAGGTAGTCAGACTTTAGCATTATTAAGACTATGTGCCAAATTTCTAGAGAGGAGGGAAACCCCATCCCAGGAGGGATGGAGACCATCTCGTTTCAACAGGTCAGGTCTGCCCTCAAAACTCTTCCAGTTATTTATAAAATCTATATTATTCTGCAGGCACCACTCAGACAACCAGCCATTTTGTGATGATAATCTGCTATAAATCTCATCACCACGGTAAGCAGTAAGGGGGCCAGAGAATATTGCATTGTCTGACATTGTGCTTGCGAGCTCACACACCTCTTTAATATTACCTCTAACATCATTTGTGCCAACGTAAATAATAATCTTACTGTATTTACGATTAGCATTAGCCAGCACATTTAAATTTGACTTGATGTCGGGCTCTCTGGCTCCCGGTAAACATTTGACTATGGTGTCTGGTGCCCCCATGTTAACGTTCCAGACAATAGAATCACCGAAACGGAAGTAGCAATGTTCTTCTTTTTCATATGGTGACGTGTATCTGAGTGAAACGGCTTCTGAACTGGATTGGATCCTTGTTGATAAATTGGCTGTTGATAACAAAATGGAGACAGATTTGAATGAGTTTAGTCTGTTGTGGAGGATAACCCACCCATCCCCACTAGACCAGGGGTCTCGAACACGTGGCCTGACTGGAGGAACCTCACCAAGACGTCCAGATTCAGACTTTTTTGATTTCAGTGTATTAGAGAGTGTTACGGCATGAAAAGAAGAGGTGGGAGTGTAATGTTTGTAATACATTTGAAAAAAGAATGGTGTGCACGGATAAATCATTCAGAAGAAATACTGCAACACTGTGTAAAAATAAGTCATATTTTCAGGGTTTGGCTGAAGAACCCAAATGCAGGCAGACATAGTGGCGAAGGTGTTAAACAGATGTTTATTAAACAAAAACAGGATCAACTCAAAAGCCCACGAGGGGGGAACATAGGCAAGACTAAAAATAATAACGCAAGACAAAAAGATTTCCTACGAGGGGCAAAAATGAAACCAAAACTCACCGACACAAGGTCACAAAGAACAGGCAAGGTAATGTATCCACAGACAAGACTGGCACGGGATAGACACGACACGACACGACTAGGTATGATACAAAATGAACAAGCACAGGACAATGAAACATGAGGACTATTTAAAGGGGAGACAGACAAAGGATAATTATTGAGGACCTGGTCAAAGAGATCAAACAATAAGGGAAAGGTAACGAGACGAAAAGGGCGGGAAACACAGACGAGACTCGGAGAGAGAGGCCCAACCTCTCTCTCCACAAAGAACCTTAGGCTATGTCATGGCTCCGCCCCAAGACCAAGAATAGACAAGAAAAGATGGCGGAACCATGACACATATTTCATTTCATTGTGACATTAATAAAAATGTTATGTTCATTCTCCATTATGGATGCGTATCAAAGTGTATTCAAGATGTGTGTCCGTCTAGTTTATTTGAGCGATTTTGAGCTGATTGACAGCTCATGATGGGTCATAAGAGTGTTATAAAGTGAGCAGCCTCTAAATAAAGACCCAAACAGACGGTTAAAACAGTTCTCTGGTGCTGTGAGGATAATAATCGAACTATCAAGAAGAAAACAGTTAGATTCATCCACACATAGGAGAAGTGCAGTCAAAGCACAACTTATTACACAAATTCATCATGAACTACTTATTAACATCAATATTGGTTGTATATTAGTAGACTAAGGTTTGTGTGAAGAGTAAAGGAATAGAAAGGATCAAGAACTCAGTATTATTTCGCAACTCTATAAAATTCTTCATTCTGATTGATCAGGCACGACATTTAAAGATATGTTATTTTCTGATAACAAACAGTAGAACTGATAACACACAAAGCTCATTTGAGTACTGACAGTCATCTGGACTGCTAATATTGAAATGTTTAATGCATCATTCTGGCACATGTTTTCTCATACAAGATTTATATTTGTTACATTTGAGTTTAAAGCAATATTTCCTGTCCGATATGGCGTCAGATAGTATGACGAACGTATATATGTAAGGGAGAATAGAGAACAAACTTAGATGTAAGTTACCTAAAGATTTTATTTGCAGCCCAATTTCAAATGGTGTAATTTAAACAAATAATAAAATAACAAAACAAATGTCAACGTGTATTTAAACAATGAAAGCAGACCATCCCTACTAACTGACACTAAACAATGTCATAAAAGTCATGGTTTGACTTTGCAGACCTGGAATCCAACATGGTCCTCCTTTACACATTAACCCTAATCATAACACATATACATAGTTCTGTTAACAACATGATGACCTCAAATCATATATGTGACCCTGGACAACAAAACCAGTAGTAAGTCGCACGGGTATATTTCTGACAAAAGACGAAAATACATTGTTAGGGTCAAAATGATCAATTTTTATTTTATGTCAAAAATCGTTAGTATATTAAGTAAAGATCATGTTCCATGAAGATATTTTGTAAATTTCCTACCCTAAATATGTCAAAACTTTATTTTTGTGAGTCGATCCCTTAATATCGCGAACAAAAAATCATTGTCATTACAAGAGTAAGCCAATAGAGAGTGTTAAAACAAACCTGTTTCTTCTTAGCAACGGCCTGCTATAGCGTCTCACGTGCGCAGCGTACACAATCCGTCATGATCGCGCTTCAAAACATGGATTCTGATGGAAGCGCGTTTGCTCAATCTAAACGCTAATGACAGCAATAATTTAACGAACCTAGTAAATGATTGTTTCGCAAATCATTGGGAAGATAATACAGAATGTCCAGAGACCGGCTTGACATAAGGGGATGCCCCGGAAGACGACGAATTCAATCAATGTTTAGATCGCTTCGACTCCGTGACATGAAGGAATACAAAGTGTTCACTGCGGACTCAGAATTCAACCCGCTTGAGTGGGAAAATTCTTCAAAGTTCAGGTCAGTTAGTCACAAACGTTCTTAAATACCTTCTTTACAAAGTAGTGGTTTTCATGAGTTGTTTATGTCAAAGTTATGCCAATTTTGCTCTGACAAAATGTAAACAAAACATCATCTTAGCATGTAGATCTGCCTCTGTTAATGATGATTCGTTGCCAGCTCAAGTGTAAAATTGTATATGTTCCTGGAGAATTCTTTTTATGAAATTTTGTGTGTATAAAGTTTAAGCTGTGGTAAATCAATGGTGTAAGTTTCATTTATTTCCCATCATTAGTAATATGCGTTGCTAAGGACTACTTCTGGAAAACTTTATAGGCGATTTTCTCAATATTTTGATTTTTTCCACTCTCAGATTCCAGAATTTTAAATGGTTATATCTCGGCCAAATAGTGTCCTATCATAACAAACTATATACCAATAGAAAGTGTATTTAGTCAGCTTTCATGTGGTGTATAAATCTCAATTTTGAAAAATTTACCCATAAGACTGGTTTTGTCGTCCAGGGTCACATATGGCAAGACATTAACAATACAATCCTAAATACAACTCGAAATATTTCAAGAATACTTCTTAATAAAGACATGAAACAATCAATAAACGTCTCTTCAAAACACACGAAACCATTTCCTACTGTAGCACGATTATGACTTACACAGCCTAGATGTGATATGTGCAGATGTAATAATTTATCACTAATCATTAAAACTCCCTCTAAACAGAGCCGCGTTGAGATCCAGTGATGACGTCATTATACAGTCACGGCATCACATGTGCATACTCAGTTGACATGACAAAATAAAAGCCTTTATGTTTATACGAGACCTATTTGACTCGCTGACCTCATCACGCTGTCGTTGAGTTATTTAAGATTATCATCCAGGAAGTTGAAGTGCAGGGAGAAAACTTTGCAGAAATTGTATTATTCACGCTCAATATAATTCAATTTAGAATTCAATACAAATATATAAAAATCGCTCAATAAGACATCAGAATAAAATGGAACTTCTCCAATACTGTCTAGAAATCATCTCGGGGTGAAGCAGTTTTAAAAAAATGACAAGAGAACATTTCTATAAATTCTACACACAGACTGACAACACTGAAGGTATCCCAATGTTGTAAAGAAGTCAACAGATATGTGTTTGTGTGTGGTGCTGATACACAGTCAGTCAAGTGTGTCGTTCTCTCTTCCTGCAGCTAAATTGTTTGCCTAACACTGAAATATACAAGATCTCATCAGGTTGTCTAAACATCATCAATCCACAAGTAAAGTCACTGAAGAATCTGAGAACCCTAACCCTAACCACGAGAGAGAAAAGACACGTGAGAAAGTGCTAATTTATGCAACAAAATCAACACAACAACACAACAAATACAGCAATTATGTGTGTGTAGACCCACTTTTCCTGATGAGAGGGTTCAACACCCGCACTTTTTCTGCAGTTTTTGCACAAACGAGTCACAAAAAATGCCGAGCGCACCGCCACGCGAAATGAGGTCGAGCTCACTCGAAGCGAATTTCCGCTAATGACGCAATGACGTCATATTTGGCGCGCGCACCCAAGCGTATCGAAAGCCAACAGTATCACAATTCGCGTGCTTTGGATCGCCGTATTACAGTTTTTTCCAACTGCTTACACACAAAATCTTTTCATGTCACATGATTTTTTAAACCTCTCACCAAAAGTGCAAAACTAAACACAAAATCTCCAAAACCACAAGCTATTTCTCAGCCTTTGACTCAGCGTTCATTGCATAAAACACTTTTTTCAAAACATTACACACAATTATTTACCTAAAACACAAAAATCTAACAGGAAGTGACTTGCTTTCCTTTTCCAAACACAACCAGTCAAAATGCTACACTTATTCACCAGGTCACACACACTCTCCTCACATGTGGAAACACTAATTGCTTAACTGATCACTATCCAATCACTGCTTTACTGTAGTATTGGCCTATAAATAGATCAAAGGTCAGATTACCTGTTTTGAACAATGCATGCAACAATGGACAGAGAGCAAGAGGAGTAGGAGGAAGAGGAGGAAGAGGAAGAAGAGGACGAGGGCAAAGAAGAGAAGGAAGGAGAGCCATCTCTGATAAGATTAGGGGAACACTTGTTGATCTTGTGATCAACCACGGTTTGACCATGAGAGAGGCTGGAATGAGACTCCAGCCCAATTTGAGTCGATTTACAGTGGCATCAATAATTCAAACCTTCAGAAATGAGAACAGGTATGAAACTATCTAATGACTATTTTAGCTATACAGTAATGTACAGTAAATACCTATGACTTCATAGTATTGCAAAAACATTTGTAACTCTAAACCATCCATTTATTGCACTGCCTTGAATGAATGAGGTTGGTTATCATGCTGTACTACAGTTTGTACACAATGCTTGTCCCTGATCCAGATCAGGAGCATGCTAGATTTGTGGTTACATGGGACAATGTTAGTTTTCACCGTGCTGTTCTGGTCCAAAACTGGTTTACCACCCATCAGCAATTTGTAGTTTTGTACGTACCCCCAAATTCACCTTTTCTAAATCCCATAGAGGAATTCTTCTCAGCCAGGCGCTGGAAAGTCTATGATCGTCAACCCTATGCCCGCATGGCGCTTCTCCAGGCAATGGAGGACGCATGTGGGGACATAGAGTTTGCCTCTGTCCAAGGTTGGATACGCCATGCTAAGAGATACTTCCCTCGATGTTTGGCAAGAGAAAATGTTTCTAGTGATGTGGACAAAGTATTGTGGCCAGCCCCAGCCCGAAGAAGCGATGAAGCGTAGCTCAACAATGATGGCTGCACCTCCACCAATTTCTGGACTGCCCCCCGGGACCCCACACACACAATTCTGAAGAACATACTTTTGGTTTATATATGTCTTTGATTTTGTTGAATGCTACTGTAATCAGGGATGGGCAGTATTTCAAATACATGTATTTAAAATACGTATTTGAAATACAAAATAGTATTTTGTATTTTGTATTTTAAAGCCTTTGGAAAAATCTAATTTAATTTGTATTTAAATACATTTAAGATGAGTATTTTTGTATTTTCAAAATACTCAAAATACTTTGAGCCAGTCAACCTTTTTATCAGGGTGTTTTCGTGCATCAACCAACATAATTCAGGCCAGACACGCCCTTCCCCAGCCCTAACATTCATGCACGTGAGCTTCAGCTGTAGCTACAACCCAACAATCTGTATTGATTGTGTGCATCTGTGATGACACTGATTAATGATACACCACACAAAATCTTTAGCTTTTAGTAGAAAAAAAACAACCTTTGGTTGAATAATGCCAAATTCTAATTTTATTTATTTTTTATTTTAGACAAACTTTCTATTTTTGTTACTGAGTTTGAAGTTATGATGGTGATAAAACATCCATCCATCCATCCATTTTCTACCGCTTTTCCGAACTACCTCGGGTCACGGGGCATCAAGGCAGGATACACCCTGGATGGAGTGCCAACCCATTGCAGGGCACACACACTCACTCATTCGCTCACGCACTCACACCCTACGGACAATTTTTCCAGAGATGCCAATCAACCTACCATGCATATCTTTGGACCAGGGGAGGAAACCGGAGTCCCGGAGGAAACCCCCGAGGCACAGGGAGAACATGCAAACTCCACACACACAAGTCGGAAGCGGGAATCGAACCCCCAACCCTGGAGGTGTGAGGCGAACGTGCTAACCGTTAAGCCACCGTGGGTGATAAAACATAATAAAATAAAACATTTTATAAAGTGTCTTTTTTTGTAGTTATGTATTTCCTACCAGGCAGGGGAAGGGAAGCGGTAAATAAAATGAAAACGAAAGTTTCTTAGCAGTTAAACACATCATGCTTTTTGGCATTTAGAATAGGCCCAGATAGATTTTAGCCTAATAGGGGTACCTGCACTGAATCACCAATTTCACATGTATTTTGTGTATTTTCAAAATACAAAATACTGTATTTGTATTTAAATACATTTTTCCACACAGTATTTTGTATTTGTATTTAAATACACTTTTCCACACAGTATTTTGTATTTGTATTTTAAATACATTTACATGTATTTATGCCCATCCCTGACTGTAATAAACAGTAATGTTTGGCCTAATATATATGTTCTGTATCTAGATTGCATTTGTGTTTACAGTGTACTTGTTTCCCCTCAGCAGATAACTTTCACTGTAGAACATTGTATCGAAATGTAGATATGAGCACATGAAAGACAAAAGAGCTTTAAATTTAGAACAACAGTGTTTACTTGGTATATCGAAACATTCACTTTTATGAAAGAAGTATTTGCCATTTGTTGCAAATGCTTCATCCTGACATGTGTTTATGGAATTTTGAATGCAGTGTTAAATTTTGAAGGAGATATGAGGCATTTTGCATTTTGTGTGTGCAGTTTTGGGAATTGTGTGTAGAGTTTTGAGAAAAGGTGACATAGTTTTGAAAACGTGTGTAAGCAGTTGGAAAAAACTGTAATATCAAAACGCCGATTTCTTAACGCCGCCAGGCGTTAAATAAGCGCCGCCTGGTGCTAAATTAACGTCATATTCTATAGTCGTCATACACTTTCTATACCCAGTGGGCACCTTGATGTCAATTTGAAGTCAAAGTTTAGACAAGATTTGATCAAGATGGTGCACAACATCATTTCAAATTCAAATCATACATCAAATTCTTCAAGGTTGTTAATGAGGTGAAAATATGAGGTTTATCCCATAATGAAATTGGTTAATGTAAGTATAGCCCAATATGTTTGACATTGATATGACGTCAAATCAACGTTGGATTATAGGCGTTCATTTGATGTTGTATTGACATCACATTGACATCAATGTAAATCCAGTTAGCCTGAAGTTGAAATTTCTTTTCAACTTCATTTTGTTTTCAACTGATCTATGGTAGGGCTCTTATAACTTTTTTATTATTTTTTTCTTTTTCTTAATTTTTCTTAAAAGTCATTAATTAATCATTAATTTTATTATGAAAAATGTTGAGCCTACAATGCCCATTCATTCTCTGTACTTTTAATGCCCATTTATTATGTCTTATGTATTTCTTAATACCACCTGTAGAAGGCGCCATGGCCTATTTCACATTTCCGGGTTTCTCATCACCTGAAGTTAGTGAATGGATTATAACAATTAATTTATTTTTTGTGTGAAATTTGATGCAAATGGTATAACATATTATTTTATACATACGCGTAAAAAAAATAAAATTTATAAAAAATATTTGGAGGATTTACTACGTTGACCGTTGAAAAGTACGTCATCAAGTCTTGCGTAGAGTCCAGCGCTTGCTATGCGGTCGAAGCATTGGAGAAGGTTGTCGCTTTTTATCAGGTGAGTAATAAACATCTCATGAAATAAAAAATACGTTATATTGGGTAACTTTGAAAACCTAGAAGATTGTGTTTTGATGAAATATATGACTTGGCGATATATTAGAATCTGGTGAATTGAAATATCCAGCCAGAAGTAACGTGAAGATTTCTGAGGTAAAATTAACAGAGTTAACGTTAGATCCATTAAGCGTGTAACATTGAGTTAACGATTTAGAAATGTCAGCGATTAATGTAAGTTTTGCAATTAATGTTCGGATAAAATAAAAATGCCCTCATTTGAATCTCTTTACCGATGCTATGCGACAAAGCGAAACATACCCATAATTATAATTCATAATTTGATACACACTGATGAAGTGCTCTAAAATGTCCTGGTAGAAGGTCCACTGTGTCAAGCAGGACCTGTCCACACATACTAAAGGTACCAAAAGCTGGTTCAATGACCATTTGTGTTACTGTGCTCAAAGGAAAAATGTTTTTTATTTGTGTGCATATACGTTGTAATATCAGAACTTTCTATTATTAAATATACATCGGCTAGTAATACATTTCTAAATATATGAATGAGAGTTAAATCTTTCGATTTTAACCAGTTATTTCTCTTAAAACTAGTTCTCAGCTGTTCTGGTCACTTAGTTGTATTGTTCAATAATCTTAACAATCATTGAATACTGATTTGGTTGTCTTTTTTGTCAGAATTCTTACAAACAGATTGATGTCAACAATGAATATGGATGGCTCAGGGCTAAAGAAGATCTTTGGAAAAACACTGCTATGCCGTGTTATAATAGGTACTACATTACTTTTCTTGTATGATTAGAGGATGTAGTATCTATCCAGGAGGATACAAGGATACAATTCGCGATACAAGGCTTACGATACCGATGATATCGCGGTGTTGCGATACTACGATAATCAACGTTTTGTTTGTCCATTCTACAACGATACATCACAATATCTGCCTAACTATGAAAAAAAATGTGCAACATATGCTACATTTCAAGTAAATTAAACATGTAATGCTTCAATTAAAATCTTATCTTAGTAAACTGACACATTTAAAACATTTAACAACCCTTAAATATTTAATAATGGCACATTTCTAAATTTAACAGACACTTATTTAAACCTGGGAACATCTTAGTGTTAACCAACTTAAATAAAATAAACATTTAAGAGCAGCAACTTGCATTAACTTCTATGTACAAGTGATGGTTGCTGTAAAATGTCAGGTATATTTTAATGTCTTAAAAGGAGTGCTAATTGTGGTTTCATCTTCATTTAGATGCACTACAGCAGTCCAAACCTTCAGCATCAGAGGCTGAAATAAAAAAATACAGCTAAAAAATCTCCGGTCTGCTCCCGATAGATGTGGGGGTATGGGACAACAAAAGGGGAAATCGGCGATTGATGTGTGTTCAGATTCTGAATAAGTAGGCCTTTAGCCAATTGTTTATCCAAATTGTTTCTGTTCATTTTGGATATGATCTGGGAAAACCCATCACATGGTGAAATAAAAAATACTGGTTTTAGTATTATATGAAAGCTATTAAGCCCTTTCCAAAACTGTTTTTATTTAATTTGCACATTGTTTTTAACAAATGGAAAGTGCTTGAGAGCTTTCATATGATATCAAACCTGTAATATGTACAATTTTCTCATGTGATGGGTTTTTCCAGATCACTTCACATTTATATATTAATCTAAATTTTAATATTTAATTTAAATGTAATTCAAGGAGGATTTAATATTTATTAGTGGTTTAAGAACATTTTAAAATTCTGGAATTGTAGCTGATTGTATTTAATTAAACATGTCTTACATTAAGCACTGTTGTTTCATTATTTATTGGTCTAGAATAGGACATCAATGTGTTAAAAAATGTAAAAGAAAATGCTAAACAAATTAACGTCAAAACTTGACGTCAATTTGATGTCAAGTTTTGACATCGATTTGATTTGCATTTTTGACCAATTCTTCAATGCCGATGTTTGACGTCAATTTGATGTCTATTTAACATCAATTGCCCACTGGGTAACAAGACAAACAATGTAAAATCCGCAAATAGATCCAAGCGGCAATCGAACCAGTCAAGTACACAACATGCGGTTGCAAGCCAACCGTGTTGACCTCTAGACTAGTAATGACGACTACCCAGTGGGCAATTGATGTTAAATAGAAGCATTACATGTTTAATTTACTTGAAATGTAGCATATGTTGCACATTTTTTTTCATAGTTAGGCAGATATTGTGATGTATCGTTGTAGAATGGACAAACAAAACGTTGATTATCGTAGTATCGCAACACCGCGATATCATCGGTATCGTAAGCCTTGTATTGCGAATTGTATCCTCCTGGATAGATACTACATCCTCTAATCATACAAGAAAAGTAATGTAGTACCTATTATAACACGGCATAGCAGTGTTTTTCCAAAGGCCTTCTTTAGCCCTGAGCCATCCATATTCATTGTTGACATCAATCTGTTTGTAAGAATTCTGACAAAAAAGACAACCAAATCAGTATTCAATGATTGTTAAGATTATTGAACAATACAACTAAGTGACCAGAACAGCTGAGAACTAGTTTTAAGAGAAATAACTGGTTAAAATCGAAAGATTTAACTCTCATTCATATATTTAGAAATGTATTACTAGCCGATGTATATTTAATAATAGAAAGTTCTGATATTACAACGTATATGCACACAAATAAAAAACATTTTTCCTTTGAGCACAGTAACACAAATGGTCATTGAACCAGCTTTTGGTACCTTTAGTATGTGTGGACAGGTCCTGCTTGACACAGTGGACCTTCTACCAGGACATTTTAGAGCACTTCATCAGTGTGTATCAAATTATGAATTATAATTATGGGTATGTTTCGCTTTGTCGCATAGCATCGGTAAAGAGATTCAAATGAGGGCATTTTTATTTTATCCGAACATTAATTGCAAAACTTACATTAATCGCTGACATTTCTAAATCGTTAACTCAACGTTACACGCTTAATGGATCTAACGTTAACTCTGTTAATTTTACCTCAGAAATCTTCACGTTACTTCTGGCTGGATATTTCAATACACCAGATTCTAATATATCGCCAAGTCATATATTTTATCAAAACACAATCTTCTAGGTTTTCAAAGTTACCCAATATAACGTATTTTTTATTTCATGAGATGTTTATTACTCACCTGATAAAAAGCGACAACCTTCTCCAATGCTTCGACCGCATAGCAAGCGCTGGACTCTACGCAAGACTTGATGACGTACTTTTCAACGGTCAACGTAGTATATCCTCCAAATATTTTTTATAAATTTAATTTTTTTTACGCGTATGTATAAAATAATATGTTATACCATTTGCATCAAATTTCACACAAAAAAAAATGAATTGTTGTAGTCCATTCACTAACTTCAGGTGATGAGAAACCCGGAAATGTGAAATAGGCCATGGCGCCTTCTACAGGTGGTATTAAGAAATACATAAGACATAATAAATGGGCATTAAAAGTACAGAGAATGAATGGGCATTGTAGGCTCAACATTTTTCATAATAAAATTAATGATTATTAAGAAAAATTAAGAAAAAGAAAAAAAAAAAAAAAAAAGTTATAAGAGCCCTACCATAGATCAGTTGAAAACAAAATGAAGTTGAAAAGAAATTTCAACTTCAGGCTAACTGGATTTACATTGATGTCAATGTGATGTCAATACAACATCAAATGAACGCCTATAATGCAACGTTGATTTGACGTCATATCAATGTCAAACATATTGGGCTATACTTACATTAACCAATTTCATTATGGGATAAACCTCATATTTTCACCTCATTAACAACCTTGAAGAATTTGATGTATGATTTGAATTTGAAATGATGTTGTGCACCATCTTGATCAAATCTTGTCTAAACTTTGACTTCAAATTGACATCAAGGTGCCCGCTGAGTATGTTTATCTGTGTCACAGGGATTTTTAATTTATATTTTAGCATTTATTTTGAGGTAAATATATAAAGAAAGTCAGGAATAAGAGCTCTTTTTCCACAACAAACTTACAGTATACTCTAAATTTCTCAATCGCTCCCGACACCGTCCAGACAGCCTCGCCAACAGCCTTTCAATATTCACCTTAACGCACATCACCTGCCCACTTACATTTCATTAGCACCCGACCATGGTGCACATTATCTACATATTTCCCTTTACCTCTGTGAAGAGATTGACGCTATACCGTATGTGGAACTGACTTTCAGCCGAGTTTTAAGATGTAATTAATTTTAAATTTACATTTTTTACATTTTAGTCATTTGGCAGACGCTTTTATCCAAAGCGACTTACAGTGCACTTATTTCAGGGACAATCCCCCAGGGGCGTAGCAAGCTTTTCAAAAGTGCGGGGGATGGATGTGTTTTGTTTGTTAACAATGAAAACGTTGAATGTAATGACAGAACGGTACAAAAGATATAACATACAAGATATAAAAAGCTTCACATTTAAATGTGTGATACTAGTAAAGTATAAAAACACATTCGGAACACACAGAAAATAAGTAAAAACTCTGTTGTGAAAATACACAACAGTAGACTTGATAATGAATCAGAAATACTTTAATAATCCCAGGGGGGAAAGACAGTGGAAAGCTTGATAGTGACATGGGTCTGACAGGACTGTGACTGTGACCGCTAAAGTTTGCTTACTTGCACCTTGAAAAGGGGAGATATAAAAAAACACACACACAAAGCTTTTTCTCTGGTGGTATAAATAATGTAACAGTTTTCTGTTTTTAAACATTAAAATAATATACACTTTTCGTTCATAGTTCTTCAACAGGTACAATCAAATAGGTAAGTATCCACAAAAGTATTCAGCTAAACAAAAAAAGCAATGTTCAAAATATCAAAATCAATAAACCCATAAATACACTGCTTAAATACTTAAATACAGTCCTGGTCAATTCCCTGCCTTCTTCATCACAGTTACTTTATACATTGCATGCCACATAAATAAACGAATTTAGCTATTTCTGAACAATATCCCAATTTGCAATTAGGATTAGTCTAAAAATTTAATATAATTCAGGAAACACTCGACATATCAACAAAACATTAACAGAACATCTCCCCAAACACATATCAAGGTTATTTAAAAACTTTGAAAGCATAAACACTCATTCAAAGTCGCTGGAAAAGGAAGACGTAAATAACCATAACCGTTCCCGCCTCCTCAGCACGAGCTAACCGATAAATCTAGCACACCAAGAGAGGCGGGACTTAAGGCAGAACAGCCAATCATCATCCGGTCACACTCAAAGCCGGTGTTCTGATTGAGTGGGAGGGGAGAGGAAGCAGTCGCATCGAGCGCAGACACAGAGCGGCAAGAGAAACGCTGGAGCGACTGCTGTAAGGCGTTTGCACAAAACTGCGGAAAAACTGCAAAAAAGTGCGGGTGTTTAACCCCTTTCACCGGGAAAAGTGTGGGTGTTTTAACACCCACATCCCCCACGGTTGCGACGCCTTACAAAAGTGCGGGGGAGGGATGTGGTTTGTTTGTTAACAATAAAATTTTTAAATACAATAACAGAAGGGTACAAAAGGTACAAGATATAAAAAAGTTTCCCATTTAAATGAGTGATAATGTAAAAGTGTAAAAACGCACACAGAAAATAAGTCAAAACTCTGTTGTGAAAATAGACTTGCTAAAGAATCAGAAATACTTTAATAATCCCAGGGGGAAATTAGGACCAGTCACGGAATTTACATAGTATGTCTTGTTATGTTTATCTGCGTCACAGGGATTGTTTATTTATATTTCAGCATTTAATTTGTGGTTAATATATATAGAAAGTCAGGAATAAGAGCTCTTTTTCCACAACAAGCCCCCGACACCGTCCAGACAGCCACGCCAACAGCCTTTCAATAATCACCTTCAATAATATTGTTTCATATGCTTTGTCGAGTAAAATGGTGTCGTAAAATGGTAAAATGGAGATGGTGGTCTAGTGGGTTAAAACACTGAACTGGTAATCAAAAGGTTGCTGGTTCGATGCCAGCAGCCACCACCAGTGTGTCCTTGAGCAAGACACTTTACTCCATGTTGCTCCAGGCAGACTGCACCTGACCCCAGTTAACTTCCAGTCTTGGTTTGGCTTTCGTCTAAAATATTATTATTATTAATACTATTTATATTTAATTTAATTTATCTTCATTTTCATTTCTATTATTATTGTATTGTATAATAATTGTATTTTTTTTTTTTTTAAATGTGTCCTGTGGTTCGATGGCATTTAAAGAAACTGTACATTACACTGACATCTAGCGGTTGAGTTTGCTATTGCAGTCTAAATGCTAAATATTGGATAAACAAGTTTAGTACTCTTCTTCTCGTTTTCTTTTGGTTGCTTTCAGAAATAATCTACGGGCGCTCTATTGTCTGTGAATGTGTACCGGAAGGTTGAATCTGGTTTCTACTAAAACATTTTCCTTTCCCTCTCTCTTCTTTGTTGCTTGATAAAATCACTGTTTATGTCCAAGACAATATCTCATGTCTGTGTTTTATGCGTGTTCTACAGTGTTTCCTACTATGGGAATCAATGGGTCTTGAGTAGGGATGCACCGAATATTCGGCCACCGAAAATTTCGGCCGAAAGTCTTTTATCACCGAAACAAAACGGCCGAAATGTTGTGATGACACAAACAGATACCGCTCCTTTGATGCATCTCTAGCGGACTTTATTCCTTTAATCGCAGCACTAAAGCGTCTCCTATACTGCATGCACCCTCAGGGCTCTAGAGTGCGACCCATATTCCTTTACGTGTGTGAACCAGAGGTCGCGTAATCCCAAAGATTCTTTGTCATTGACAGATTTTTTAACCAGTGACGGAAAAATCTGATGGCCGCCCGTCATTCTAGCAGATTACAATGAGGGCAGTTTGTGAACACACGTTTCCCTTCAGCGTGATATGCTCGTGAAGCGATCTGCGTGTCGTTGTCATTTGACTGACTAGACATGTGATGCGATTTGGGAAAACCCATCGGATGTATCGCTGGGACGCGGGAAAGACAGTTCACCTATCAAAGTAAACCACATAACATGAAGAATGAAGAAGTATTAATGCACATTTTCCGCCAGTCCTGTGTAAACTATGGCATGCAAAGTTGTTTTATACAATGTTTTCGTGAGGTGACAGAGCTCCGCGTCTACAGCACCAGGATCGCGATAGCAAAATATACAAGAGATGATCAAAAGTCCAGACGCTATGCACATGATAAACAGCGTAAAACTTGCTTCACTGCTTATTAGTTGATGTCCGTAATGTTTCATTGTGTTGTGATAATGGCAGAGCTCTCGTTCTTTAAATGTGCGCTGCACCATTTTCATTACTTTCGTTTTATTCCAACGGTTTTGTACAGTAATTTTATAGACTTCAGCACTAGGAAAAGTGTTTTTACTTAATTTTTATTAGAGTAAGTCTCTTACCACTGTAAAGTGATTTTTACTTGTGATATTGGACTGTTGGGCTTTTATTTTCATAACTTAACTTTAAACACGTTTTTCTCCAAATTCCGTTCCTGAACATCATAGCGCTTCAGACGACAGAATAAGTTGGTTATTCTATTCTTACGCTACTTATTATCAACTTTGCACATCTGCAACTCTTGGTGCATTTGTTGTTGTTAAAGTTCTACAGTTAACATATGGGCTATGGGAGTCTTTGTTTGGATACACTATTATGTTGAAGGCCTACAGAGAAAATATTGTTGTATCTTAAGCAGTTGCACTTGTTCTGAATTGACTTTCTTGTAGTAGTCCTACAGAAAAAAATGTAAAATGCACTTGACCTAAATGCACTTTGTTTTCATGAGAGAACATTTAATTGTACAACTTTTCAGCAGGCCAGTACCCTGTACATTATTATTTAATATACACATGAGTGGGGTCAAGTTAAACATCTTAGTTGAATTTTATTTTATACTGTGCATTGTTGCAATGTGCTAAATAAATATTTGCATAATTTGTAATTGATTTATTCTTTGAAACTTTAATATTTATGCAATTGCAATGCCTTGATTTTAGTAAAGTTAGTACACAGTAATAGCAATAAATGCAAGGGTACTAATAATTGGCCAAATTTCTTTCGGTATTTCGGTTTTCGGCTTTCGGCCTTGGTTTCCTCTTTTTCGGTTTTCGGCCAAGAATTTTCCTTTCTGTGCATCCCTAGTCTTGAGATCTGTTATAAGTATTCTTCCAAATATCTGTGTTCATCATAACAAAGACAGAATTGTCATTTTTGGGTGAAGTATCCCTTTCAGACGGACTGGGCTTGTGAGGGACGGAACCGTTTCAAAGACAAACTTAAAATGAGGAGCACTTATCTGAAGCGAATAGATAAGAAACATTATACATCACAGTTTAAAAAGACTTTGCCGCTTTAAAAGAGATTATGTGATCATCAACACAGGGAATATGGTCTTTAATAAAAATGTGAGACAGAAAGGGGATTTACAAGGATTCTTTAATATATATATATAAACAAATACATATGACATCATGTGATGTGGATTACATTTCTCATATGAAATGCTTGGTTTAAAGTAAGTATTTCTTCCATATATCGTATTATAAATAAAACGTAGAGAGAATGATAAAAAGTGTGAAAAGCTTTAGGACGTGATCTTTAGTATAATGTTGATCAGATCAATGGCCAGATGACGATATAGCAGCTTTATGATACATGCAACGCTTTGCTGTTGCTTTTAAATACAAAAGAATGATGATTTACTGTAACAACAACTGAAGAGAAGTGTTCAACCATCACCCCACTCCTATATAAAGTGAAGGACAGAATGCTGATGTGTAGTTTGTGAATGTGAGCAGAAGCTTGAAACTGGTTTAAGTGCTGTCAGTAGATTCACATTCTGCTATAAACGATGACTTGAAAACGGCAGAAACGCGTTTGTTTAGATTGAACCGCAAGTTACTCCCATGGATCACGCAAAGGGTCATGGGGCGTAGCAAACGTGTGATATGTCCCATTTCACAGAGAAGTTCAGGGCAGCGGCCTGAAGACAGCAGCAGGTAGAACAGTCATCTGCTAGTTAGACTGTTTGAAACAACATGGTTTGCACCGATGCACACGCAGGTGTTGTATGTGTAAGTATGCAGGAGTGGGAGTGCACAGCTCAGGGGAGGAGCCAGGGGGGCTTTTTATCCCTATTTCGGTTAGATTTAATAATCATTACTGCACTTGACACTGTAAAAAATACACTTGTTAATGTATACATCACAGTTATAGTACTTTATTTTAAAGGGAGGGTAGGTGATCCTGTCTAGAAAATTTTTTTGTCATGTTGGTTGGAAATCTCCTCCTGATAGCAATCAAGAAGTATAGTGCTCAAATAATGATTTTATAATTATGTATTTTCTTTGAGATGAGCAGGACCCAAAAAGGTTTGCCCAATCAAAAACTTCTGGGCGAACGCAGTGATTGGTCATGTGTTAATTTTTCACTGTGTCAATGTAGGGAGAATGGTGGACAATCAGCAACAATCAAACTTTCCTGCGGAACCGACATCAAGTAAATCTACCTTGTTTGCATTTGTTACAAATATTTCAAATCAATAATTTACTTTTGTGATAAGCAGCCGTGTAATAAGCAGGATAATGCACGTGGCTGGCGGTTTTCATCGGGAAATAAACCCCTTCAGTGTTATACGAGCCCCTCCGCTTGAGGGCATAAATCGAGTTTTCCCTTGCAGCTCTGCTAGTTTTCCTGTATATTTGAATCCTGTGCGAATCAGCCGATGACTTTACAGATGTTTCTCAGAAGAATGAGTTTACCCCAACCTGCCCATATTAAACTACATCAATATTTGGGATTTGGCTCCCTCCTGGGGTGGGGGCAGACATTACAGGTATGATAAGTATTTGTAGTAAGTCTCATTTACATCATTTTGAAAATATAATCATTTGACTGTGTGTTTGTACCTCTCTGGAGTTGATTAAGAAAGCTTCATTACCCTGATAAAGAGAAATCACATTTCAAACATTCCTCAGACACATAACAAACTTCTTTACATTTACGCATTTGGCAGACGCTTTTATCAAAAGTGATTTACATTGCATTACACTATACATGTGTTTCCAAGTATGTTCTAACTAGTGGTGGGCATAGATTATTTTTTTTAATCTAGATTAATCTAGATTAATTCCAAAATTAATCTAGATTAATCTAGATTAAAATGGCTCATTTGAATTCTGCCGAAGGCATTCAGAATATGTGTGCTACCCAAATAATGACTAAAAGTAAGTCTTTGAGAACGGGTTTCTCAAGCCAGGTGGCGCAATAGACCAGGGGCTCATCTCCTGTTTCCAAAATGCACCACAAACTGCTTGAGAAAGCTGTTCTACTATGATAATTGGTGATGAAAATTAAATTATGTTCAATAAAATGAACTCGTGTTTACTTCCGCATTAGCTAAGGGATGATTTCCGTTAAGGTGGTACTTGAGACTGGAAGAGCTCCTACAGTACATTTACATTTAGTCATTTAGCAGACGCTTTTATCCAAAGCGACTTATAAAGAGTGAGGGAGCAACAAGAGATATGTCATACAGGAGCCATAATACATTAGATCTCAATACAAAGTTACTGGTTTCAACTAAAGCTAGACCACTACCTGTTGAGAGAGTTTTTTTTTTTAAACCAATTCCGCATTGCATAAGGTGCAAACAACCTTAGTCTTGTCGATGTTTCTATTGGGAAGCTTCTTAATAATTAATATTCCCTGAAGCAAACCCGGCGGCTTCATAGCTGCATCCATGTTAGCACGTCACGTTTGATGCGCTAATTTCACAGTAACGTTATGTTGTGTTCAGACCAAACGCGAATGGCGCGTCAAGCGCGAGTGATTTATATGTTAATGAAAAGAGCCAATAGACCTACTTGCTGCGCGAATCGCGCGAATGAAGCCCTGGTTATGAGATGATGAGGCGGGGCGAATGACGCGAATGAAGCCCTGGTTATGAGATGATGAGGAGGCTTCTGCTTCCGCGAATGACGCGAATCACGCGAGTTGAAAAATCTCGTTCTCGCCCCGTACAGTGCAGTTAAGCTGGTATACATCCGCGCTAAAATATCAAGGTGAAAGTCATCATAGCTTGCGTAGTATAGACCCAGCTGCCAACCCAACTTTGAGAATAGATTAACGGCGACATTTTTTTTAACGCGCGATAATAGTCTCACTGCGTTAACGCCGTTAACGCCGTTAACGGCCCACCACTAGTTCTAACCCATTACCTTGGCTTTGCTAGCAACACGCTCTTACCACTGAGCTACAGGAAAGGACATTTACACATCAGATGCTGATCAACACAGCAGTGAAATGTGAGGAATACTTGTCCTTAAAAAAGACATTTTTGTCTCTATTTGCTTTTCTGTTTTCAGCTCGGGATGCTCCAGTCCGGTTCCTGCTCCCATCAAGACATCAGATGACCCATCACACTCAGGAAGATGTCGCCGGCCTGTGCAAGGGCCTCCGTTTTTTATTTAAACTTAGGGTTAGGTTTTAATTAGGGTTAATTTGTTTGTGTTTTATGTGTATTTAACATTGTGTCGTTGTGTAAAGCTGCTTCGCAATAGTGTCAACTGTGAAAAGGGCTATACAAAGAAAGGTGAATTGAATCTTAATGAAATTTAGGATAGAAGGGAGTTTTCACCCTAAAATCCTCCCATGTATTTTATGAGCCGTCATAAACACAATCAGAGAGAGATCGAATAACCCCTGAAGATGTTTTAAATGAAGGACATTAGCCTAAACGAGTACATGATAAAGTCAGACTGATATTCGCAGACTTAGTGTCCAGTGAACTTCTGATTGGATTTATTCTGTTGCATTTCTAGAACTTGAAAAACATCATTTCAGCAGATGTATAAGAGACAAACAAATAGAGGCAAAGAAGTCTGTTAGAGCAAACTGTCTTTACAGGATAAAGAGCAAAGCTCTCCAAAACAACGTTGGATTAAATCACAACCATTGGACATTTCACTAATGTATTTCAATATTACACCTTCTCTATTTAATATTTCATACTTGAGTGTTAAGTTACATAAACTTATCAAGTCTTGACACTGTAATCAGGATGAACAGCCAGAGGTGAACTCTGACCCCCGACACTACAAACACGCTTGCCTTTGGCTGCTCACCAGGAGTCTAGACATTGAATGGAACTACTCACTGAAGAATGCATTAAGCCTAACTCTTATATGTAGTTGAAAGAAGCTGAATCTGAACTGCAATATTTATGTTTTTAACATATTTATTATATTGTGGGAGAAACGTTTAGCTGGAAGATTTAACATGAGATACAAAACATGTTGCAGATTAGAGATCTGAAATGATTTTAGTCATAAATAAGTTACGAGCCAAACTGCAAGACCAAAACAAACAAATAAAAAACAAAGAAATGCAAGGAAAAGCAGCTATAAGCTCAATCATTAGATGTATAGATGTACATGTATTTGCTCTCAACTTCTGGCAGGAGTGGAATTTCCCTTCACAGTTTTCTTAAGATGGTGATAATTGGGTAAAATCTTCATGAGGAAATCCAGCTGCAGCGTCTGAGGCTGAAAATGAAGAACGTAAGAGTGAAAAGAATGTCTGATTTACACCATTCATCTTCAGGAGAAACACACATTACCTGCGGCCTTTCAGTCTGCACGCGTCTCAGACACTCGGAGCCATAGATCACTGTGTTCTCTGGAATCACTTCACATGTGTTCACCTGACAGCATGCACCCACGATACAGCCGCTGGTCAGCATCACGTTCCTGCCCACTTCAGCTGAAAACACAACAGCACTGGTTCTGTTTCAAAACATCCAAGCAGCAGCTGCACTAGTGCATCAATGTCACTCACTCATGATCAACTGTACAAATAAACTATAAATATATAGACTTTTCCATAGTTTTTCTATGTTAGCATGTGCTAGGCTAGACAGACATGTTTGGCCGTTCGCTTGTGTCGCCTGAATAGCAGCTGACTGCCCCACAAGCAGTGGCGGCTGGTGAATTTGTTTTGAGATGGGGCTGTGGCTAGGGTGACCACCACCCAACAAACTAAATGTGGGACAGATAATCCGTTTGTGTGGGACAATGTGGGACACACTTGAAAAACGCAAAATTGTGAATTATACAGAATGAAAACATTTGTATATAATATCTTTACTTATAAAAATAAGTTTTTATTTAGTCCATTCAAAGCATAACATAATTAAGACATAGATTAAATGTTATATAACATTAAACAATTTGAATAGCGATTTCAATTTAAGGGTCACAGATGCAGAGTTATCATGTGTTGTAGACTTTGAAGATGTTCTTAAAAAGAGAAAACTAAAGGAATAAAGAACAAACTAATAATGAAAAAGAATTTCTCTTTATACATTTCATGATTTGCTAATACTTTTTATTTTAATACGCTAACCAAAACGAAAACGCGTTTCAAAGCGACAGTTTACGATGTTTTAGTGACTTTTTATTCGCCAAGTTGACATGACGGGATCGCCATCCGATCTACTGACAGACGTTGAAGCCCCTTTGATGGCTAAAATCACAGTCTTCTTCTCATAAACTGGATTAAAAGCTTTAAAAATTCGCATTTGTATGAGCTTGTTGTTCACTGGTGTGGGTTAGGGTTGCTGCTTTTGACACAGCGCTGTTAAATAGTTAAATACTGTAAACAATGGCTCATGTGCGTTTCGGGTTAACGTTTTTCTTAATGTGACAACTAACTAGATTGCTGAAAACGCTGTGCAGTACAACACAAAGCGGAAAGGGGCTCACCCTAGCTGTGGCACACTGGGACAGCAAAAAAATCAGCAAGCAGCAACAAAGTTAAAGAACATCTAGTTACCTGTTTATTCATGAAATCATCTCTGATCAGTTCATTTACCATTAGATACCATTAGAGAAGCTTCGGGTGTACTGTTTGATTAAGAGGTCAGTGTGATCTGGAATTACCGGAGCATGTAATTGACACACAATTGGAAACTGCACCAATACAGACCAGTCCTGATTTTAGCAGTTTGGGGCGACAGAAAAATAGCCCATTTCAGGTAAGATTTCTGGACGCTGATTGGGTAAATTTTGTGTCACAACTTAAATAAATTGTATATCTTAAATCACGATTTGACTCAATTCTATAAAGTCCCGCCTCCTGTGGGCGATTCCTCGATCGCCCCTCAGCTGAAATTGAGACGTGCAGACAGGCCATATTGTCATGACGAAAACATATATTTTCCACAGATGATTATTAGTATTTTTTTTAATTATATAATTATAATTTTGTGTGTATAGTTCAGGGAGGGCAGCGCTCTAGCACCCTTTCTTGGCCAGCCGCCACTGACCACAAGTACAGCAATTGCAAGTTCACATTACATTATAAGAAAAAGATTAACACACTAATCTCTTCAGAGAAGCAATCGTGTTTCCCTCACCTGCACCATATAACGGGATGTATTTATATAGTTTAACTGTTTCTTTGAAGGCCATGATGAGCAATGAGGGTTCAGTCAGTGAAGGAAGCGAATTTGACAGAGTTCTATACCGTCCTTTTCCCTCACACATCCAAATGACATGTTTAACATGCTGGGTAAGTGTTTTATGATTGTTGTATTTTATGATGCGTAGAAAAAAACTAGTGCTGTCGATCGATAAAAAAAAAAGAATCGGATTAATCACACATTTGTTCTGTGATTAATTGCACATAACAATAATACTTTAAAATATACTTTTACATTTGAATAATTTCACATTTAATCTTGATATTAATGTAGAAAAACATATTTCCTTAACAGCGTCATTTTCTGAATGAAAGCAAACATTGTGATCTTAGTACTGTAACTGATGTCTCTATTAAATTGATTATTTTAACATTAATTATAGCCATTCAACAGTATAATTCAGAGCTATCATTTAGGAAATATACAGACATTTAAGGAAGTTCTTAAGTATGTATTTAAGTATCTTATGTATTTAAAATCTTAAATACATAAGAATTCTCATTAGAGCTACAAAATCACAATGGTTTCTTCTTTTATTTGTTCGTTGATGAACATTAGTGACAGGAGTCACAGCAGCACATTTAAGAGCGCCGCCCCTTTGAGAGCGGTCTCAGTATACAGATCTGATGATCACCGCACTCCCATCTTCTGATTAAGAAGCATTTAATTGAGTTTTATACAGTTCATACAGTATCTTAGCTTTAAAAAAAAAAACGAATTTGCCACGCTGTCCTGGAAATAGACATTCAGAAGTGTTTACATTTATTTTCAGTTTCAGTCCAGTAATTCTTTTTCTATCTTTTGTGACTTTTTCAGAGGCTTATTCTAGGTGATTTATTTATTATTATTTCTAGGTTTTGCAGGAAAAAAAAGCATATGGGCAAATACATTATGCAGCGCGAACTCAATCAAGATCCAAGTCTACTCCTGATCCAGGATGGGTCACAGATGGGCGCAGACATGGATTTATGCACATACGCAGTTGATGTCCAGCTGTCGCTGTTATAAGCATGAATTGAGTGACTAAGTTGCAGATCCTTTTTGTAGATTAAGTGTGATCATGTTATGTCAGTATATTAAACTAGAGAACTATACTAGGACACGACGGAGAGTGCTCCATAACACCAGTAAAGCTATCAGCCTATCTGCCAGGGCTCAGACCCGGACAGTCCCGGTGGGATCAACACTGTGTATTGTATACTGAAATATCGTAAAATGGGTTTAAAAATCAGATCACTGTTATTGAAATACATTTTATTGTGATATATAGGGGTGTGCGATATGACGATATTTGATCGCGAACGATTAAAATGACTGCACTATCCACTTTTTCGGAATAATCGTTACATCATCCTATATAGTGCAAGACATGTTATATCCGTTGCTGTTCTATTGAAGTCGTCAACATCCTTGCGATAGATTGCGCCATGTTTACAAGCTTGTATACGTTGCTTGTGAATTCAGTAAGATTAAGTGACGCGGTCAGTGACGATGGAGGGAAACACGGAGGAGTTGGTCCCTAAAAAAATTCTACATCAGTAATATTGAAATGGTTTGGGTTTTCCCCAACTGACACGGCCCAAACAACAGTTATTTGCAAATATGGCAATGATAAGATTCTCACGTCAAACACAACAAACCTTTATAACCACATCAAAAGAGAGCAGCCGAAAGAGTATGCCGATAGTCAAATTATAAAGGGATCCCACGCAAGTAAATCAGGTAGGACCAAGCATCAAGAAACTACAAGACTTAAACAAACGACTTTAAGGAAAGAAGGATTTGAGAAAGGAACTCCGTATGACAGAACGAGCAAGCGCTGGAAAGATGTAACTGACGCGGTCGCATTTTACCTGGCCAAAGAAATGATTTCCATAAAGACTGTGGAAAATGAGGGCTTTAAAAAACTGCTCAAAGTCGTAGATCCACGTTACGAAATAACCAGCCGCAAAAAAATGTCCTTCACGGCAATTCCACAGCTTTACTCCGAGTGCCGCCACAAGATGCAAAACAAAATTCAAAATGTAAAGTTTTTTGCTAACAGCTGATTTATGGTCTTGCACTTGCATTAAATATTAACTTGATTAAAATATATATGGTAAATGGGGCTGTATTGTAGCCCCTTTAATTAGCAAAATAGTCCTAAAACCAACTTGAAGAAGAACCGGGATAAAATCGTGATCTATCTAGATCGCCCACCCCTACTGATACATATTGTTATCGAATTCTTGTCCAGCCCTAATATAAAGCCCTTAAATGGTTTCGCATCTAGCGTGTCTAACACATTACGCCCTCTAAACTCCTGACTTTTGATAATATCTAGTATAACTAAATCCACAAAGGGGGAAGAGCATTCTCATACCTATGGTTACCCCTTGTTTGCTTTACAAGCAGTAAAGCGACAGTATCCCATTCGTTTCAAAGGAGAGCTGGTGATTTCCAGCGATACGTGCAGTAGCAACCATTGGTGACCAGACGGAGCGTGTCCAGCAACACGAAGTTATTTCTCAAAGTTGAGAAATAATAAAAGCCGTAAAATGAGTCTTCTATCAAACTCAGCAGGGTTTCACATTGTGACACGAAACACTCTATTGACCGAAAACCAGTATTGGGTGTGTGTATACTGCTCTGTGAACTGCACCAAAATGTAAAAGACTACATAGATGATAATAATAATAAATAAGAGGATTTAGCGGTTGAGTTCCTATAGTGTGCGGTGTACTGCTATGTGATGATGACACAACACCAAACACAAATATACACCCTTCTCACATGGCCTATTTAAACATTTGAGGGCCTTAGGATATTCCACGTATAGGGCCCAGACTCCGTCCCTTTTTAGTTTTGCACCTCTCATTTGTCTGCCTCCTCAAAGTACACAACCCGTCTTAGTTTGTAAAAGTGGTATTAAACAAATAAACTTCAAATAATAAATTCCCAAAGAAAAACTAGTTTTAGGGATTATACTCTCATTTTATAAATAACCTGTGGCAGCTTTCTGTGTGCGTTCTTGTAGTTCACAACCTTTGATGCATTTTAAACTGGAAAAACTAAATTCTTTAAATGATAAATACAAATTCTGTCATCATTTAGTCACTCTCTTGTCATTTCAAACATTCTTTCTTCTGCACAACACAAAAGAAGATATTTAGAAGAAAGTTGGTAACCCCACAAAACACTGGACCCCATTAACTTCTGATGTAAAGACATAAAACGCAGTACCCTAGTTGTTACTCACCTTTTGATTCGATAACATTGTTATCCCCAATTTTCAAAGCCTGAGATACTGAAAAATATAAAAGATCAATTCAAGTTGAATTTGGCACAAATATAAGCTTCAAGCTTCAAGTCATTCTAACAGTTCAATCAAATAAAAATGTACCACAGCCAACTTCAAAGACGTTGTTGATGCCAACGGTCATGACTTTGGGTTCCACACAGTCACTGTCGGGCAGAATGTTCTCAGGATAGCTGCATGAACAAGCATTTGTTTATTTGTCACACATAAGACACAGTAGAATGAGTGGACAGAGATGGCTCACCTGTTAATGATCAAAGCTTGCTCTTCGATTAGGTTTCCCTCCCCGATCACGATGGGTCCAGCCTCCGCAATGATCCGAGCTTTCGGGTGAACAACAGTTCTTGGTCCTGAAGCAGATATGAATCACAGCTGAAGGGTGTTGTTTGACATGACACGAGTGAAATGACTCTAGTGACATAAAGCACTCAATACAGTGACTTTAATACATAAAACATACTTTTAAAGCAGGTTCATGAAGTGTAAGCATACTGGTACCACATATTATATTTGACTCTCTTGTAACATGCCATAACACATCCATTAAAAATCATTCATATGTTTTGTTATTTAAATCTATAATGATATTAAATATGAACTCTAGGCGAGATGCGGACCTGTGCATTATAAACTAGGGTGGCAAATGGTGAAGAATTTCCTAAAAGAACAAGCTGCATGCAAGACTGCATCACATAAGTTCAAAAACTATGATGTTATACGATGATGTCATTTTACACATGTTAGTGTTTTACAGAATAAAAGTAAGTGAAGTTCAGGGCTACCGATGGTGACATCTCCTCTGATCTCACTCTCCACACACACCACAGCGCCCGCTGCGATCTTCACACTGAACAAGAAAAGAATAAAGACACACATTAACAAACACTATGGATGCCCAATGAAGAGAGAGTTAAACTGAATGATAAACACAGAAAGTGTGACTTTCAAAATGTATCTGGACACTTATATGAACACCTAAACATATGAACACTGACAATATCTCACTGTGGGGTCCTGGTGAAACTACACACACACTACATGCAGAACATGTATTCGATTTGATTATTGAACAGTTTGTTAATTCCTTTAGAAATGGTATAAATATTTTCAACAAAAGAAGATTTGATTGTTTAGAAATACAAATATTAAACCCAAACGCGTTTCGTGGGTGTGTCTTTTATTCAATTACGTAACATGAATCACAACAAGAGACGGATGTGTCAACTATTAACAGAGACGTATTTTGTGCTTTAAACTTGAAACAGATAAACGAGCTACTTTGCGTTTAAACATTTGTACCTTTTTTGGGCGCTTTGCTTTGTACTCGGATCCGCCATGTTCATGCGTTCGATGTCGTCATGTGCAATTGTTGATGTCTGATCATCACTGACTCACAAGAGCAATGAGCGATTAATCATGTCTGACGTCTGATCGCTGGCCAAAGTCCCTGCAAGAAAAGTCACTTCACTCTGCGCCCATATTCACATCACAGCGTCTCCGGGGCCGGAAATCAAGCCATACAAGACTATAATGCTTCGAAATACTCGATTACTGTACAGTGTTTTACTCGTTTCTCTCGACTGCTGCGATGCCTATAGATATCCATATGTAACCGCCGCACTTTAAGTACCCTAAACCCTTTGATGCATACAGTGTGTTTTATACACACAGCAAAAATAGCATGTAGATTGAAGAATAAAAAAAACTATTTTGGTAAGATACAATCGTTTTTACATGGCCAAAGCATAGAGACATTAAATATATACATTTTTACACAAATACAGGATAAAGGAAAGATCAAAATAACAGGCAAATAAGTATCTATATATTTGTATATTCACATTAATATAAAACGGCAAATTTCTAATCTACGGTCTCGGTAAGAGTGACAGGGTGTCTGTGTTGTGCAGTATTGTGTTTGTTTCCCAGTTGCATGTATTTGACTGAAACTTAAGAATCGTCAGCAAGCTGTTCATCTGGATAGCACAGCAAAAGTGAATTGTATAGTGGATGATGTACACTTGACAACAGACATGACGTTAGAATTCTATTTATTTCTATTATGATTTTAACCAAAAAGATTGCTGTGCAACATAAGCATATGTGTGAGTGAAATTAAAAACATTTGTACAGTGTAAAATAAATAAATGTTCAGCAATGTTTGCAAATTATACATTCAAAATAAAATGTAATTGAATAAATAGTAATAAGTTAAGCATACAATCAGCATTAAGAATGATCATGTGCCAACTCAACATAGTTTGTTAAACATGAAAACTGTTCCAGAACATTAAAAATATAAATCACATGAACATAACACTTAACTGGGTGAGAAAATAACATTCTGAATCTGTGAATCACTTCTTTTTTAATGTATGGATTTGATCAGAAGGCCAAGACAACATGCATTTAGAGATCACCGCACAACTGATCAAACTTGAGGAAAAACTCCTCACAACTTTATTTACTTGAGCAATACACCATAAAAGAAACATAGACTTGTTTTCTTGCAGAGGCAGATGATGTTTCTGTTTTATCATAATAAGACAAAAACCTGACAAATGCCATTTAATGTACACAGTCATGCAGGGTCTGAAATGAACACATGCTAGCGTGACAAGTGCGGGTGTGGTGGGTAACGCTATGTTTCATTCATTATCTTCACTCACTTTGCTGGTGAAGTTCACGTAAAACAAGACAACTTCTACTAGGCTGTTGAATCGTCATAATAGTGAAGTCTTATGCCCGTTTCATATCCTGAGCCTGAACTTTCTTTTTCAGGGGTCGCGAGAGTAGACACATACTTTGTCAAAAAAATTAAGAACATTATTTAAAGATTATTTCCCTTGAAACTAACTAGTAACATGCCGTTTTTGAGCTTCTTAGGCAGACTTTTCTTAAACTTTGATGGTATGTCCCTCGAAAGAAGTGGGGCCATAATTATAACCCACAAAACCAGTTTTATCCAATTATGGTATATAAAAACATAGCTTAACATACCGAGTTCATCATAATAAAAATGCTACTTTTTAAAAGGAAAACTCAAATAAGACTCACATTTTTTGGCCTATCGAGGGTGGCATTTTGAGAGTAAAATAAAGTGACCAGATCTATGATGAATAAACTATTTTGTGCTGTAGTAGTAATTGAATCATTGGTTTCATAGGTATTAATGGTGGTGATATGGCACAAGTCACATCCACAACACATAGAAATGAGATCATGGTTACAGAGCCAGCAGTGAGTGCATCTCTTTTCATTTGAGTCATATCAACCAAATAGAACGGCAGGAGGCTGCGGTCACTAATTTAATGTTTTGACATCTGTTTTCTTTCTCAACTTTTTACGCTCACTTCAGTCAAAAATGATAGAATAAAAAAAAAACAATGAGAAAAATGGCTTCCATAACTTCATCAAAAAGCGTATTTTATGTAGATTCTATTACTTTAATTTGTTTGATTCATGCTCTTTTAGATCCACGCAGAATGTACAAGTTCTTAATAAAAGGCCGTCGTGCTTTGAAGGATAGGATTTAAGTCACTACATGATGTCTATGTAGTTTTATCTGAAGGTTAGGTTGACAGTAGGGTTTAGGTAGTACACTGACAGCGTTTCCCCCTCATTCATATGCAGTAAGAGCATAACATTAATCACATTCTTAACATTCTTTAAATGTGATGTTGTGGTTTGGCCAAAAAAAACTCATGGAGGCTGTCAAAAACACATTAGACACCACTTACACACTTTAAAGGTAAAGGTGTTGCTTTTTCCTGTCAATCCATGTGCATTTTGACTGTAAAGAGTGCACTGTCACTTTAATTTAATTTAATTCATCTGCTGCGCGAGCATGCGCTGTTTACGTGTTCGGTGTGAATGCTCTCAGCTGTTAACATGGGCTCCAAAAAAAGTATGTGCTGCCTACACATGCGGTGTGAAACGGCCGTTATAAATATGGTAATTAAGCAATATTGGGTGACAAAAAACAATAACTGCTGCAACTTATATTCTGTGCATTGCAAACGATAATGTGTGATATTTGCCCGGGGTAACCAACCCTGTGTAAGAAGAAAGTCTCCATAAAAAACAAAGCTGCACAAGATGAGAACACACAAGTGTTTATATCAAGTGGCACGCAAGGGTTAATACTTTATCCCTTTCACCAAAAATACTTTTTAGATGGTCATACAGTAAAGGATGAAATAGTTAGGAAGGAGATATGAAATGCCTTTTATAAACCCAGATTATCTGTTTATATTTGCCAAGTAAAGTTTGTAGTCAAATTGGAAGGTGAATAAAAAACTTTTATTTTAAACCCTGGCCACACCATCTAAACCAGGCATGAATATCATGGGCAGTGTTAAACCCTAAGCAGTTAAAAGACTGCTTGAGAGACATCATCTTGTTTTCTCCTCAGAACGAACTTGTGTTTCAGACCAGACAGATTTGTACAGAGTTCAAGAATCTTCACAGCAGCAGAAAAAAAATGATCTAGATTGAGAAGAAAGTGCTGAAGGATCAAAACTCAAATCAATCTTTCAATGGCCTGCAAGCTCATCCAGAGATCTGAAGTTTTAAGCGACTCTGTACGCAGTCATGCGATAGTAGGTCTGACCGTGGCTGCGAGCGGCCCACACCAGCAGCGCTGCGGACATCATCTGAAGAGGAGATGCGATGAGCGCCAGATACAGCGACCAGCCCAGCGTGGCATCCACATGATCTGGAAACACAGACACACGGTGCAGCAGATCCATTCCGGCCAAGAAACAGCACACGGTCGCCAGAGAACACAAGCCTTCAAACAAAAAAACACATTTAATCCTGTGCAAAAGTTACGGCACGACAACATAAAAACCACTGAGATGTATTCTGACGCTTTATTTGTTACCTGCCAGCAGATGCAACAACCCGATGAAGAGCACTGGAGTGAGACTGCCACACAAACACGCACAAAAACCCAACAGACCGCCCAGAACCACTAAACCCAGAGACACCAGCGGCAGGAGAAATTGACACCGCCACAGATCTGCAGGACAGAGTTAAAACACAGTACTCATCTATAGCAGCAAAACTATGTGTACAATCATAACATCATATTGTGTGTGTGTTTGTGTGTGTGTGTGTGTGTGTGTGTCCGCGTCTGAGTCCTGCCCGGGTCCTGTTTGATAAACCTGTGCCCGCAGCACTCATTTAATTCTGTATCCGACCCGTTTAACAAAACTGCTGCGACCCGCCTCACATCACATCACATCTACATAATGTAGATCAAATAATTTATTTTCTCACGCAACAAAATCTGAGGAATTCCTGGTTAATACATTTTTAACATGCAGAAGCCTATTTGTTCAAAATATTGTTCATGGCATACTATAGTTTCCCTAACCCTAACTCTTTCTGTAAAATGATACCAAAGACGCTAAAGGCTAACCTTTCATCAAGGCTAAATAAAGCTTAAAACCAGGAGCATGATGAGATTAAACGTTGATTTAAATTGTGATAAGAGTAGGAAGTCCTCACTATAGCTGTCGGATTGGTAAGAACGCTCATCGCTGCGATTAGAAAGCATCTCTTTAGAAAGAGCTTGAACACAAAGGAGCACAGGACCGTGTTAAAGGACCTTCACATCAGCTGAGGTGAGTCCAAATAGTCTTGACTACTGGATCCGTGTATTATGACACATAAAGAATGATTCCACACGTTACATCAGATATCAGCGGTTCACCCCAAGAGTATGTGTGTATACTTACAGGTTCGTATTGTGTCTTCTCCGCTGTTGTGATTTCCTGGTTCTTTGTATTTTGGTGTGAATTGCTGCGAGGGAGTAAAACTCACACACTCAAGAAGCATCTTTGGATCTGAAAGCACAAACACATTTGAGTAAATATTGTGCCTTTCAAACTCAAGCAGATGTCAAATAACATTTCACATCACAATGTTTGATCTAAAATAGAAACGAGCAGAAGATTAACATGTAGAGTTACAAAGGGAGTGATGCGTACATCTACACACATGTAGACAGGGATGCATAAACACACAGTCAAATAAAAACATCAAACTGGTTTCACATCTCTTTACACCCTAACCTACTGTCTCCAGTTTCCAGTTCTGCCCTTCGAATACAAACCATGTTTTTATTTTGTGGTAAAACTGCAGTAACAATGTTTTTTTGGTGTATTGGTAAACCATGTGTTTTTCTAAAGAAACAATGTTTCTTTAATTGTAGTAAAAAGGATTGAAAAACTCTCCCTTTGCTATTTGTGAGATTATGCTTCCCTGTGCCACTGAATTATTTTGTAGTCATAGAGACGCTGTGCATGTTTCCTGATTGGTCAGCGCTTGACAACAGCCATGATTTACACAAAAACACCTTCACTCAGGCCATCTACCTCTTGAACTTGTGCAATAACAATTAAGTGCGATATTAACTCTATCCTCCAGATAATACACAACTTTTTCTGTAAATTATATCTCAGTTAAATTTATATTTACTGTTGTATATTGCACACACCTTGTATATTGTTATATTTTACTTGTATATTTACATACACACATAGCTTTACTCTCTATATCTTTATCTCATGTTTATTGTATTGTGTTTCTTAATTGTGTATACCCAAAGGCCCTTATTTAAATCATCTGTGTACTGTGTTCTATTGTGTGATGGTCTCTGTGTACCGGATGCTCCTGTCACCAAAACAAATTCCTTGTTTGTGCAAACCGCATAGCAATAAAACTCTTTCCGAGTCTGATCTACACGGTATGCTCAGATGTCTGATGCCATTTTAATACAAACATGTGTACCTGCTTCTTTGTACCAGTGCGCATCAGTGGGCGTCTGCACGCATCTCCACCACAGCCCGGTCGTCCCGTTCATGCGGAACATCGCGTCGCTCGCGGTTTTCTCATCAAAATCTCTGTCCAGAAACTCGTCCTGCAGCGCGCGCAGCTCCGTGGCGTTGGACTCCGCGCGCACCGGAGGGCTCGTGTACCGGTACCAGTGCGGCGAACCCACCGATACCGAGAGATACACGGAAGCCAGGGCGCTTAAAACACCGGCGATGACCAGAGCCGTGGCGTGTCGGTTATCCACCATCATTCCTCGGTGTTGAAAGCTGTAATAAAGCCTGTTTTACAAACGCGTTTGTCTTGTGGTTATTTCGTGCCCTGTTTGTCGCCCTTCTGCTTCAACGCCATCTGTCAGTCTGAGAATACAGAGCAAACACAACCCCTCCGAAGTCTCCGTTTGTTCGTTTATGTGCTGATACGAGCTAGCACGGAAATATGAGGGATTTAGGATAAATACTCAACGGTTGTGTAGACGCAGTCTGTGCAGAAATCCACTTGCAGCGCTGTGGCATGTGCTTATGGGTAATGTAGTTTTCTTCTTGTGTAACGAAGAAGATGAATCAAACATAAACAAATGACTCCACAAGCAACAATAAAAACAGAACATTTTAAAATGTATATTCAGACAATATGAACAGATTTAATCCGCCAATAAAGAGATTTGAAAGCTCATTGGCCTAAAATGTTGCCTCTGACAATGATTGGTCATGACAGCAGGAGGCGGGTTTTAGACAGATTTAAAAGATCCTGCTTCAGCTCTGCTTCCATTTTCCGGCTTGGTGTGTTTGTAAGTGTTGGTGGCTGTAATTGGCTCATGTGTGATAAACTCAAAGTAAGTCTGTAGAGTTTAAATAAATGGACACTTTGATCCGATGTTGGTGTTATAGTGCATACACTTATTTCATTGTTACATTTTTATATACATTTTTGGCTTTTTGAATGTTTGAGGTTTCTTGGTGGCTCCTGACTCTTGATGGACATGCTAATCTCCCAATGATTCGTTTATTATTTGTAATTGCCTCAACTCCTGCACAACCTCATAACGCCCCGACGGCCTGCACCCCAGCAGCATTGGAGCGGAAATTCTGTCTGACATCTCAAAGACGCTACCCACCATTTGACTAGTAAGTACAAACTTTAACCAAAATCTGTGTTATTCACCCAAATGTTAAGAATGTTACTGCTTTCAAATGCATAGAGACTATGTCTGTCCCCCGAATAATACAACCAAATAATAATTTATGTAAAAGTCAGATAAAAATACCTTATCGTGATTAAACCAAAAGACAATATATTTAATGAGCAAAATCAACACCTAGAGTTTGGGCTACTTTGGATTTAGTGATCTAATATTAAGGCAGTTATTGTAAATAAAATGATCACAGACAACAGTTTTGATATACTTTGCCTTACTGAAACCTGGCTTAAGCCAAATGATTATTTTGGTCTAAATGAGTCTACTCCACCAAGCTACGGTTATATTCATGAGCCACGTCCGGTTGGTCGAGGTGGCGGTGTCGCAACAATCTTTAGAGACTTTCTTACCTTAACTCTGAGAACAAAGCGTACATTTAAATCAGTTGAAGTGCTTGCTACTACATCAATAGACCTACTCATCGCCTTAATCATACACTAGACTTGATAATATCTCACGGAGCCGATCTAACCAATAACGATATTATACCTCAAAGCGATGATATTTCCGATCACCATCTTATAACATGTACACTGCGCACTGCAGAAATCAGTTGTATATCTCGTTATCGACAGGGTAGCACCATCACCTCAACTACTAAAGATAGTTTCATAAAGAACCTGCCAGATCTGACTCCTCTAATAACCTTACCAACTAATATAGAATCGCTCGACGACATGACCAGCAACATGGGCACTATTTTCTCTAATACATTAGAACCGGTCGCACCTATGAAGTCAAAAAAGATTAATGAAAAGATCATAGCAGCATGGTACAATAGCACCACTCGCGCCCTAAAAAGAGAAACACGTTAACTGGAGCGCATATGGAAACAAACCCAATTAGAGGTCTTTAAAATTCAGCAGTTGTTGGGTGACTCGTTGGTTGTGGGGATTCATCTGTTGGGGCTGTGTGGGTCCGGTTTTGTCTTGTTTTGTGGTCTATGTCGGACAACAGAGGAATAAAGTTACAACATGCCAGTACTATTTTCCCTGGTTGTTCCTCTGTTTTCTGGTGTCGATTGTGGAGTGGGACCGGGTTGAACCTGCACGGTTTTCGGTGAGTGGGACTTTCTGGGTTGCAGATGGTGGGCTCTCCCTCTTCCTCGTGGATATTTGCTTGGTGGCTTTTGGTCGGGGTCACTGAGTGCAGCTATGACGCGTCAGCGGGGATCCAGCCCTCCCGGCTGAGCCTGGTTTCTCCCGAGGTTTTTTTTTCTCCATTAATCAATCATTGGAGTTTGGGTTCCTCGCCACAGCAGGGCAGTGTTTGCTTGCTCACCAGTAGACTGCATTTATTTATTTATTTGTTAATTGGATATTATTTATTAGAATGATCTTGCTTGTTCTATAAACACCATGCACTGTGCGGTGTTTTACCTTTTCTGTTGTTCCTGTTTGCCCATGTAAAGCTGCTTTGGAACAATACACATATATAAATAAAATTGAATTGAATAAAGTCACATGTGTTCCTTACAGTAAAATTATAATAAAAATAAAAATACTTGTCTGTTGTGGTAGGCTATGTGAGACCAGTTTTTATTGCACTTGTTGTCCTTGTGGTGTTCTAATTGCTTCCATTGTTTCCCTCATCTGCAAGTCTGTTTGGATAAAAGCCTCTGCTAATGACAAATGTAAAGAACCGCATTCATTTTAAGCTGAGCAAAATGGAGCATTTTTATGTAATTTACGGTATAAATAACGCTGTGTGTTTAGATCTTAGATTTAGTTTCTATGGTTTAAGTGTGTATGAATTAAATGATCGAGTTAGGACTCGTAAGTTGCCTGAATGTTTAAAAAGTGTTGAAGCTTTTTTCTGAGTTGTTGTTGCAGGAGCATTATCAATGCAGACTTTAAAAATGATTAGCTCTTATTTGTTTTGCAGTCAAAATTATATTCCTGTGCTTTACTGACATCGACCTGAACTTTACTATCTGACAAATATAAGCCTGTAAGTAATATTTGATTTCAAAGTTAGTGATTATATTTCTGAAGGTCTGATGAGCGAGTGGAGATGTTTCTACAGGTCTGATGAGCGAGTGGAGATGTTTCTACAGGTCTGATGAGCAAGTGAAGATGTTTCTACAGATCTGATGAGCGAGCAGAGAGCGGAGATGTTTCTACAGGTCTGTTGGGCGAGCGGAGAGTGGAGATGTTTCCTCAGGTCTGATGAGCGAGTGGAGAGCGGAGATGTTTCCCCAGGTCTGATGAGCGAGCGGAGATGTTTCCGCAGGTCTGATGAGCGAGCGGAGATGTTTCCGCAGGTCTGATGAGCGTGCGGAGGTGTTACCGCAGGTCTGATGAGCGTGCGGAGTTGTTACCGAGTGGGGGTGTTCTACATGTCTGTTGAGCGAGCTGAGATGTTTCTGCAGGTCTGGTGAGGGGGCAGCAAGGTTTCCACAGGTCTAGTGAGTGAGCTGTGATGTTTCCATAGGTCTTGTGAGAGAGCATGGCTGATTCTATGTCTGGTGAGTGAGTGGGCATATTTCTGCAGGTCTGTTGAGCGAGCGGATATGTTTCTGCAGGTCTGGTGAGCGGGCGGAGATGTTTCTACAGGTCTGGTGAGAGTGGGGATGTTTCTACAGGTTGGTGATCGAGCTGAGATGTTTCTACAGGTCTGATATGTGGGTGCTGCTACAGTAGGTGAGGTGAGCGAGCGGAGATGTTTCTACAGGTCTGATATGTGGGTGCTGCTACAGTAGGTGAGGTGAGCGAGCTGAGATGTTTCTATAGGTCTTGTGAGAGAGCGTGGCTGATTCTACAGGTCTGGTGAGCAAGTGGGCATATTTCTGCTAGTCTGGTGAGTGAGTGGAGGTGTTTCTGCAGCTCTGGTTGAGTGACTGTTACTGCTGGTCTGGTAGGTATTTGGCAGGACTTTATAAATCTGGTAAGTTACAGAGCTGTTCCTATAGGCTTTGTAAGTTTCTGCAAGTCTGAGCAAGGAGAGATGTTTCTACAAGTCAGGTGAAAATTTGGGATGATTTTGCAAGTTTGAGGTTTCTACAGGTTTGCTAAGCAAGGTGGGGTTGTTTCTGAAGGTCTGGTAGGTAATTTGTGTGTTTTTCTAGATTTGGTGAGGGACAAGTCTCTTGTTGTTCCTGCCACGGCCGGCCAGTGGGTCTGGCTAGGAAAATCAAGCGAACGATCTCCACATGTTCTTCCCTCTACAAAGCTTTGGCGGTGATGGGGTGGGTGGCTCCCTCAGGTCTTGATTTTTTTTATTCATTCAAGACTGGAGCTTTGACAACCACTCCTGTAGAACTGTTGGTTTTTTGCAGTCCTCAGAAAAGGAAAATCACATTAGTAAAATTTCAATGTACATTTCTGTCAGTTTGCATTTGTGCATTTATTTCTCTCTCACCCAAAGATCTCTCCATAGTTTGAACCCTTCTCACTGTGTATGCGCAGTAAATAAGCAGTTTCTGCTTGTCAGTAATGCAAGGATTCTGATTCACAAACCATGCTTATAGCTTTATGCATCTGCCAGTGATGGCTTTTGACCCAAATGACCTGGATACTTAGCGGTGTTAAGGAAAGGGTGTTTGCAATTACAGAAGGTCTACTTTGTCTCGTGACGTTTATACATATGTATCTTGTTTTATACTTCAAGAAATGTTGTGCCTTTTCTGTACCTCATTTTGTACCATGTTCTCATTTACATGGTTCATTTGTGGACTATGTAGCTTAACATGTAACTTTGTTTCTGCTGGTTTTTGAAAAGGTTGCACTTTTTTGGGGGGCATATGGTTTACATTTTAATTGGCTCTTGATTTATCTATACCACTAGACTGGTCTGTGATGAAGCTTAGTATGTAGTGTGATTAAGATTTACATTTACATTTAGTCATTTGGCAGACGCTTTTATCCAAAGCGACTTACAGTGCACTTATTACAGGGAAAATCCCCCTGGAGCAACATGGAGTAAAGTGTCTTGCTCAAGGACACACTGGTGGTTGCTGCTGGGATCGAACCAGCAACCTTTGATTTACCAGTTCAGTGGTTTAACCCACTAGACCACCATCTCCATGGTCCAGATATTCTGTTTGTAAGATAACTAGTTCTACTCCAATGATATTATTAACTTTTTGTGTGTGTTTGAGTTCAGCAGTTCAACCAAACCCTATTTTTCAAAATGCTCCTTCAGACATTTGGTCTTTTTTTTCCTTCAGCTGTACCAGAGATTGATTTGGGTACTTCTACGCAACTTTTGTTGAAGTGAGTTTGCCAGCCCACTTGAATGCAATTGGTTTTAAGTTTGAAAACCAACCCTAACCCTCAAAACAGTCTGTATAAAACAATTGTAATTCTGTTGACAATACTTTTCTTTTTGCATTCTTTATTCAGGTTACATTCTGTACTCCCCATGTGGTTTGAAATATTTATGTGGGAAGTGTGAGCGCCATTGTAAGATGTAATTAAATTTGGTTCCTAAATTAATTTAAATTGCCTTGAGTTTGTATGTAAACCTTTAGATGCTGAATCACTGCATGTATTGAATGTTATGCAAGTAATTAGTTCTTATATTGAAGTTATTGCTTGATGTTGAATACATTTTTGTTTTTTTGTTTTTTGTGTACAGATGTGGATTTAAAAGAAATGTTACAAGTTGTGCTCATTTTCTGTTAAATTGCCTGTAGAAGCTTGCTTTTATGTAGCCATCTGTACGGACTCTACCTGAAAACCCTGGATACCTTGCGGTGTTAACGAAAGGGTTTTTGACGAAGAGTCTGTCCAATTAAATGATAATTAAACTCTGAACACTGAGATCAAATTAAATTACAAATTAAAATAAATATTGTAGGAGTTTCAGTGTTTGCGGAGGAAATCTTTGATGTGTAACTGATGGTCATTGCGTTTTCTGTAATCTTATCAATGTAGTTTTCTTTAGCAAGACATTGAAGGCAACTGAGGATATTTGTATTTCCTTATTGAAGATATTCTTCCATGCACATTGCTCTTATTGTCTTTCATTTCACTCTGCCAGGAATATTGTACTAGAGCATCAATGTCTTTTTCTCTCGATTTCTTTTCTATAAATTCCTTGCTAGAGTTCTTTTCATACCTTGCCCCAGGTTGTAAGAGGTTCCAACTCTTAAATCAAATCAATCCTGAACACTTTCCCTCTTACTCCACCTCACACTTATTATATTGCTGGGTTTCTCCCGACTTGGTTAATTCATTTGTAGGTACTAAATATTATCTTGCCATGTTTACGAAGCATTTTTCATTGACCCAAATGCATCTAAGATTCCCAGAATATGTTATGTATATTTGGATTATGGCCATGTAATTTAAATGTGAAATGTATTTTCTTGAAGTGTAATGTTTGCTGTTCTTTTAAAGAGCTGAAGAGTGGTGTAAACATTTTATTGATCATTGCTTTTATTTCATACGTTTGGTTTTGGGTATTGCTGGAAGAAGCGTTATGCAATTGCCAGTGAAGGCTCTTGATCCAAATAGCCTGGATACCTTGCGGTGTTAACGAAAGCCTATTTGGTGAAAGCAGCTAGAGGTGTACTTTTTTATATTGATAGCCCATTTATATTTCGAGACAGTGACTTGTTGTAAACCATATTTTTCCTTAAGACTTTGATAAATTGTTTCTTTTGTTGCTTAATGGTTTCTTATGTTGAACACTGCATTTGTGGTTTTGATTTACATGTTATGACGGGTCTAAAATGAATGTGTTGTTACACAAAACATGTTTTATGATGTTGAAGGTTTCATTAAATGAAAGTAATTTTAGGCATGTTATAATCTCACTTATAGGATATTCAATGTTGTTTGTTTTAAAGAGAAACAATTGTGTATACAGTTTTGGTCAAAACAGGGTTTTATGACTAAGTTGGGGAGGCCCCTCGTTCCTTGGCGTTAGGGTTGGTGCATAAGTTGGGGAGGCCCCTCGTTCCTTGGCGTTAGGGTTGGTGCATAAGTTGGGGAGGCCCCTCGTTCCTTGGCGTTAGGGTTGGTGCATAAGTTGGGGAGGCCCCTCGTTCCTTGGCGTTAGGGTTGGTGCATAAGTTGGGGAGGCCCCTCGTTCCTTGGCGTTAGGGTTGGTGCATAAGTTGGGGAGGCCCCTCGTTCCTTGGCGTTAGGGTTGGTGCATAAGTTGGGGAGGCCCCTCGTTCCTTGGCGTTAGGGTTGGTGCATAAGTTGGGGAGGCCCCTCGTTCCTTGGCGTTAGGGTTGGTGCATAAGTTGGGGAGGCCCCTCGTTCCTTGGCGTTAGGGTTGGTGCATAAGTTGGGGAGGCCCCTCGTTCCTTGGCGTTAGGGTTGGTGCATAAGTTGGGGAGGCCCCTCGTTCCTTGGCGTTAGGGTTGGTGCATAAGTTGGGGAGGCCCCTCGTTCCTTGGCGTTAGGGTTGGTGCATAAGTTGGGGAGGCCCCTCGTTCCTTGGCGTTAGGGTTGGTGCATAAGTTGGGGAGGCCCCTCGTTCCTTGGCGTTAGGGTTGGTGCATAAGTTGGGGAGGCCCCTCGTTCCTTGGCGTTAGGGTTGGTGCATAAGTTGGGGAGGCCCCTCGTTCCTTGGCGTTAGGGTTGGTGCATAAGTTGGGGAGGCCCCTCGTTCCTTGGCGTTAGGGTTGGTGCATAAGTTGGGGAGGCCCCTCGTTCCTTGGCGTTAGGGTTGGTGCATAAGTTGGGGAGGCCCCTCGTTCCTTGGCGTTAGGGTTGGTGCATAAGTTGGGGAGGCCCCTCGTTCCTTGGCGTTAGGGTTGGTGCATAAGTTGGGGAGGCCCCTCGTTCCTTGGCGTTAGGGTTGGTGCATAAGTTGGGGAGGCCCCTCGTTCCTTGGCGTTAGGGTTGGTGCATAAGTTGGGGAGGCCCCTCGTTCCTTGGCGTTAGGGTTGGTGCATAAGTTGGGGAGGCCCCTCGTTCCTTGGCGTTAGGGTTGGTGCATAAGTTGGGGAGGCCCCTCGTTCCTTGGCGTTAGGGTTGGTGCATAAGTTGGGGAGGCCCCTCGTTCCTTGGCGTTAGGGTTGGTGCATAAGTTGGGGAGGCCCCTCGTTCCTTGGCGTTAGGGTTGGTGCATAAGTTGGGGAGGCCCCTCGTTCCTTGGCGTTAGGGTTGGTGCATAAGTTGGGGAGGCCCCTCGTTCCTTGGCGTTAGGGTTGGTGCATAAGTTGGGGAGGCCCCTCGTTCCTTGGCGTTAGGGTTGGTGCATAAGTTGGGGAGGCCCCTCGTTCCTTGGCGTTAGGGTTGGTGCATAAGTTGGGGAGGCCCCTCGTTCCTTGGCGTTAGGGTTGGTGCATAAGTTGGGGAGGCCCCTCGTTCCTTGGCGTTAGGGTTGGTGCATAAGTTGGGGAGGCCCCTCGTTCCTTGGCGTTAGGGTTGGTGCATAAGTTGGGGAGGCCCCTCGTTCCTTGGCGTTAGGGTTGGTGCATAAGTTGGGGAGGCCCCTCGTTCCTTGGCGTTAGGGTTGGTGCATAAGTTGGGGAGGCCCCTCGTTCCTTGGCGTTAGGGTTGGTGCATAAGTTGGGGAGGCCCCTCGTTCCTTGGCGTTAGGGTTGGTGCATAAGTTGGGGAGGCCCCTCGTTCCTTGGCGTTAGGGTTGGTGCATAAGTTGGGGAGGCCCCTCGTTCCTTGGCGTTAGGGTTGGTGCATAAGTTGGGGAGGCCCCTCGTTCCTTGGCGTTAGGGTTGGTGCATAAGTTGGGGAGGCCCCTCGTTCCTTGGCGTTAGGGTTGGTGCATAAGTTGGGGAGGCCCCTCGTTCCTTGGCGTTAGGGTTGGTGCATAAGTTGGGGAGGCCCCTCGTTCCTTGGCGTTAGGGTTGGTGCATAAGTTGGGGAGGCCCCTCGTTCCTTGGCGTTAGGGTTGGTGCATAAGTTGGGGAGGCCCCTCGTTCCTTGGCGTTAGGGTTGGTGCATAAGTTGGGGAGGCCCCTCGTTCCTTGGCGTTAGGGTTGGTGCATAAGTTGGGGAGGCCCCTCGTTCCTTGGCGTTAGGGTTGGTGCATAAGTTG